>NW_007258495.1:13844-31908 GCF_000164805.1 Carlito syrichta | reverse complement strand
CCCGCGGGCTCAGGCAATCCGCTCACCTCAGCCTCCCAAAGGCGCGGGATTACAGGCTGAGCCACTGAGCCCGGCAAGTATTACAGTTTTAATACAGATTTTTTCCTTTCTTAAAATGTGTATTCAATACCTCATCAACAAGGGTACCTGCATAATCAATGTTTGTATACCTAACCCTGAATTGTACCCCACATCTTTATAATAAAAAAATAAACATTTTTAAAAATGTGTGTTCATTTTTTTGGCACCCTATTCATACAATGGAAACAATTCAGCCTTAAAAAAGAAGAAAATTCTAACAGGACACAGTGGTATGGGTCTGTGGTCCCAGCTACAAGGGAGGTTGTGCTATTCTCAAGGTGGGAGGATCACTTGAGCTCAGGAGTTCCAGACTGACCTGGGTAACATAGCGAGATCTTTTCTCTTAAAAATAAAAGAAGGAGGAGGAGGAGGAGGAGGAGGAGGAGGAATCTATCAGTTGCAACAACTTGAATGAATCTAGAAAACATTAAACTAAGTGAAGGAAGTCAGGGACAGAAAGACAAATACCAAATGATCTTAAGCATACGTGGAATCTAAAAAAGTCAAACTCACAGAAGTAGAGTAGAATGGTGGTTACCAGCAGGTGGGGGATGAGGGAATAGACAAGGAAAGGGGAAATGTTAGTTAAAGGGTACAAAGTTTCACAGGAGGAATAAGTTCTAGAAATCTACTTCACAGCATGATGAGTACAGTTAATAATAAACTACTGCATTTTTCAAAATTGATAAAAGTAGATTTTAAATGTTCTCACCATAAAGAAATGAATGATAAGTATGTAAGGTGATGTATATGTTAGTTAGCTTGTTTTGATCATTCCACAATGTATACATGTGTCATAACATCACATCATACCCCCGATTATTATTTGCCACTTAAAAATAAAGTTTTAAAAATAATAGATCTCATTGCTTTAAAAAAGCATATTATCTCTCAAACTCTGATAGCCAATTTGATCATATATCTTAATAGTCATAAAATTATCACCTACTGATACTCTGCCTCTACCAAAGGGGCATCTAGAAAGACAAAATTTATAATTGTGTCCAGGGAGAAATGTACTCTTGCTCTTAAATACAAGTATTGGATTTCAGCAACAAGTTAAACCCCATAGCAAAGATGGATGTACCAGATTTTCCTGCTTTGATGGCACCAACCTCTAGCTAGGTTGGCTACATTCCCTGAGAAGTAAATAAACAACCTTCTATGATAATTTGGTTTCTGATATTGATTGATCTTAGGGAAAGAATGTTCTGTAGAGCAACTGTATTTTCCACAGTAACAAACTACTATTCTTTTTTTATTTTCAAAAAGTAATCTCACCCCATTTGATAGCATATTATGTCCCCCGCGAACTGAAAAATACTCAATAAATGAGGATGTTCTATGCCCAAAGATCCTTGTATCACACCTACTCTTTCACATTTTTTTTTTTTTTTGAGTTGGAGTCTCACTCTGTCACCCAGGCTGGAGTGCAGCGGCATTTCATGGCCACCGCAGCCTCAACCTGCTGGGCTCAGGCTTCCAAGTAGCTGGAACTACAGGCACACGCCACCAAGCCCGGCTAATTTTTTGATTTATTGTAGAGATGAGGTCTCACCAGTTTCCCAGGCTGGTCTCGAACCCGTGAGCTCAGGCAATCCTCTCACCTCAGTCTCCCAAAGTGCTGGGATTATAGGCATGAGCCAACACGCCTGGCCTCTTTCACTTTTAAAAATGTTATGGGTGGCTCAGCCTGTAATCCCGCGCCTTGGGAGGCTGAGGTGAGTGGATTGCCTGAGCCCGCGGGTTCCAGACCCGCCTGGGCAGCTTGGCGAGCCCTCATCTCTACAATTAATCAAAAAATTAGCCGGGCGTGACCGTGCGCGCCTGTAGTTCCAGCTACTGGGAAGGCTGAGGCGGAAGGATCGCCGGAGCCCAGCAGGTCGAGGCTGCGGTGGCCGGGAGCGGCCACTGCACTCCAGTCTGGGCGACAGAGTGAGACTCCAACTCAAAAAAAAAAAAAAAAAAAAATGTTAATGGCCCCTGGGGCCAGAGAATGACAGCCCACTCTCAACGGTGAATTGAATTACATTGATAAAGTTACACTTCTAATAAGGATTCCTTTACTCCTCCCTTCTTCCTCCACCCACACCTATCCCCAAACACACAACTGCCCAAGCCCTTAATACAAGATCTGAGAGGTCCCTAATGGAGAGGGTCAAGCACAGAGGTAGGCCACTGTGAAAAGTAAATATTCCTTATCCTGCTTAATAGTGCATCCTCAGGGTCGGGCAGACCAAAGACCCCAGAATGGCAGTGAGACAGCTCTGGCTTAAGGGCAAGTTTAAACAGAGAAACCAGACAAAACCTTCAGCTTGGTAGGCCACTGTGAAAAGTAAATATTCTTTATCCTGCTTAATACTACACCCTCAGGGCAGGGCAGACCAAAGACCCCAGAATGGCAGTTAGACAGCTCTGGCTTAAGGACAAGTTTAAACAGTGAAACCAGACAAAACCTTCAGTTTGGTATGTGATGCAAAATTAATGAAAAAAAAACTAGCATTGAAAATAGTATAAATCAGGAAACTTAGCAGAGAAATTAATGAAAGAAACCCATAAACATAAAATGTGTCTGAACCACACCAACTTGCTAAACCTACACTTGGAATCTCTTTTGAAACAAGGCAGGTAAATACGAATATTTTTTTTAAAAAGAAAACCCGTTTCCTGAGCTTTGAAATATTACATATGCTTTAGTTGACAATTTATAACAGAATTAAACATCTCCTTTGGAAAATCACCTTTGAACATGTTTGGACTGGGATAGACCCACTTATCCTAAAACTGTTAGATGACAACTAAGCCATAATAGCAGAATATCACAGGAGCTGCCATCCTCTGAAAAAGAAGACACTGTCTCCCCATGCCCCATGAGCCACCACCATCACAGTCACAATCCTAGAACTTTACCCCTCCCAAAAGGCTTGAGAACAACAACCTCCTGTGTGAAAACATAGGGACATCAGTGTGTGGCCTGGCTGTGAAACCTCCCTGGCCAAGCAGTCACACACCTGTCTCACACAACACTTTCCCAAAGTCTGGGTTATTTGGTCTAACTAAGACCAGGCAAAAGAACATCAAAAATACATGCAGTACACATACAGCTGCCCCAAGCTGGCCTGGTTCCTTCTCAGTCTCTTCTGTTCACCAAGGACTCCAAAAAAAATCTCAGCATTCAGTCACACCCAGGGTCACCTTATGACCAGAGCAATGACAGTTATTGTTCTGAATTAAATGCTCACTGGTTCGTGGCACGCTGTCATGGGGATGGATTAAATGGTCACCCTGAAAGACACAGAAGCACAAGGAGGCTACCGATGATCTCTCGGGAGAAGCAAATAAAGACAAATGTGAGGGGGAGAAGAGGAAGGAAGAATGAGAAGGAACAAGGAGAGAGGAAAAGGAGCAATTGAATGCTAGTCAAACCTGTGCCTGCCTCAGTGGGGCTTTTTACTCCTCCAGTTAACCTCATTTTTACCCCAGGTATGACCTCAAGGTCAACATGGCTTAATCTGAATATGTTTTTAGAAGTCCAAGCTACATATCACGGTCAAGGGACAAATCTGTATTCATTAACTCTATTTTCTCAAATATCTCCAACAAATCTTTATTATTGTTTTTTGATAAAATAATTTAAAATCAGGCTCTGAAAATTTATTTATAATATGATCCAACTTTATATAAAAAGCATATACTTATGCGGATAGTAAAAGTGTCTGGAAAGGTATACATTCAGTTTCAATTCTGTGCTGCCATAGTCCCTTAGTTCTTTCTGCAGCCTTTTGCTCTGACTCTGTACCTTCTCTCTGGGGGAATCACATCCTGTTCCATGGCCTGTTATCATCCATCCTCTGATGACTCTAAAATCTTCATTTGCAGCCCATTCTTCTCTTCTGAGCATCAGATCAACGTATTCAAATGACAATAGGACGCCCCCATC
Source organism: Carlito syrichta (assembly GCF_000164805.1). Lineage (NCBI taxonomy): Eukaryota > Metazoa > Chordata > Mammalia > Primates > Tarsiidae > Carlito > Carlito syrichta. The sequence continues at coordinate 27,887 of NW_007258495.1, read as the reverse complement.
TGAATGTCACACAGGTACCTCAAACTGAATTTATTTTACATGAATTAATCCTCCCACCCCAACCCCCGCAAATCTTTTTTCTCTCACCTAACAATAAGAGCAAGACAAATGTTAGTCCCCTTTTCCCTCAGCCTATCCTACCCTTAAAATTGGTGTTAAATGAATTCCTACATATGCATGATTTAGTAGTGTCACCATACCCAACAACTTTAAGCCAACCACACTCCCTGGTCCTTGTGTCTACCACAGACAACATTACAGTACCTACAAGGAAACCTAGGGCCAAACCAGATATCTGAACAGAGGATTTTACTTTTTCCTGGTCTCATAAAGAAATCAGGATAACATCCCCAAACCAACTAGAAATATATTGTGGAAGCTGGTGTGATCCTGTCTAAGAAAACATTTTGATTCGTTAAAAAATAAAGAAAATCTTATTCCTTTGAGAAATTATTTTAACAGTTGCCTTGCAGGAATAACAGAACTTTACACAGTAGTCACTTAATAAATGTTAACCTTTATTGTTACTATTATTTATTAAATGACACTGAAACATGGCAGAACGCCCCAGCAAAACAAAGGTCAACCTAAAAATATCAACCCTGCATTCTAGGTAATTAAGGGTGCTCACTTTTCTTAATTAACTACTATGTGCCAGAAAATTATAAGTAATTTGCATATATTACCTCATTTAATCCTCATGATAAGCCCCATCTATCATTTCAGAGAGGAAACTTTAACCTACCTCATTTTTAATCTAAATATTTCTTCCACTCAGTTTGTGCTCCAATCACTTGCTTCATTCCCAACACTTTTCTTTTTCAAAAATTTCCTAAAAATCAATATTCATTTTAGATAAATAATAACACAGAGATGAATAAAAAGTCAAAAAGTAAATCTTTCCTATTTGGATGTTTATAAATTCCAGAGTTTTAGTGTCTTTTTAAACATATATTTTATTATTCTCCAAAAAAATGGAATAATCCTCTGAATACTGCTATCTAGCCTACCTTTCTCACTTCCCAGTTCTCAATGAATAGCTTTTCCTGGCTATATAGATTTCCGTCAGCATATTTATCATGTCCTACTATGTGAATATTTCTTAATTTATTTAACCAATACAGTACACTAAATGCTTGCTTCCAATTTTTACTACCTTAGTGCTGGGACGAACAGACCTATACATACAATCCTTGGCCAATTATTAAATTACTTGCTTAGAACAAACGCTTTACATATTTTAAGGTTTATGATATGTATTGCCAAATGGCCACCACCAGGGTTTGAAAGGCTACATTTTGGCACACCCTCACTGGTGCCGTATAGTAGTAGAGGGACTTTCATATGGATCTCAATTATTTTCTATTAAAAAATATTTAGTGGCTCTTGGAGTTCAATGGGATAATATTCAAACAGCTCTTCACAACTGGCATCACCCAGCTTTCCAAATGTATTGACTCCCACTCCCCACACTTTCCACTCTAAGCAGACTGGTCTCCTGTCATAGGAAGTAGATTCCTACCTTCACTCATTTCTCATACCATTCCCTTCTCAGTACTGTCTCCTGGAAAGCCCTAACTGCCCTACCCCATTCAGGACTCATTTTCAATGACCACCTCCTCCATGAAGCTTTAGCTGATGAGCATATCCCTTTGCTTCCTCTGTGCTCTGAGAGTAAACATCTGACAGTGAGTGTATGCTCCTGATACAGTCTCAGTTATCTTTTGGTTTGTATGTTTCTTATCTCTCTACCTAGATTATAAACCAAAGGACAAGGTTGGTTTTTTCTTTTTTCTTTTTTTTCCAGCATTAACACACACCTTTGTTAATGATACACAAATTAAATCAATGCAAATGAAAGAAGGGAGTTAACTTATGATGAATTGGTTCACTGTCACTTATGCAGAAGAAATAGTAAAAATATTTCAATCTAGGCAGCGAGATAAAAAGCAACAAACATGTTTTCAGAAACAAGTAGTGATATTCATTCATCCAGCTTTAACCTGAAGACCAACTCGGTTAACTATCAGCATTGGTGATACAATATGATATTCATTATTCAAAATTGGCAGCTGAAAGGATTCCTTTACCGTATAAACAAGGTGGAGAAAAGGAATAGTTTACAATGTGTGTTGCTTCTCAACTACAAAATCAAGGAGTTATTCCTGGCTCTTCGGGAACATATGCTCAACCAGTTTGGCCATGAATTTTCCAACTTTTACTTTTACCAAAAAATCATGGTGACTTTCTATTCCCAACACTTTATCAGCACACACCTGAAATTCTTTTAAAAAGAAAAAAAGTGAACCTTCACCAAAGTGATTCTGAGTAGGTTCATTTTCTTCCCACTTAAAATTGTCACATACGTTCTCAAATATGACCAGAAGTTTAAGAATAACTTCTTTGTTTTCCTTCTTATTAAAAAGAGAACCCAGTGAAGATGGTACTTGGGCCCTGAGCAGTTCCCTAGACATGGCTGGATTTTCAGCCAAATTCAAAAGGAGTTTCAAAACCTGAAGTTTGGTTTCTTCATTTCCTGCTGAAAATAAACGAAAAAAGTCTGAAATGGAATTAGCAAGCATGTGCTGATACTCATTAGTAACAGTCATATTCGTAAGTAATCTTAGTCCAGCCAACTGCACAGATGAGTTCAAGCGAGAAGTGATTGTGTCATCACACACTTGATTCATGTATATCTTAAGCCTGCGCTGATTTTCAGCATTCACACTCAAGTTATTCAGGACAATTAAAGCCTTTTCCTTAACTATGGGATCCCGAGTATTAAGAATCTTTGCCACAATTGGGAGACCACCCAGATCACGAATAATATCTCTGTTGAATGCATAAGCAGCATTGTTACCCAGAGCAATTAAAGCTGCTTCAAGAATATAAGGTTTTTCTGACATCTCAACCAAGCAAAGAACTTTTTGAAGCTCTTGAGGGGACAAAATAGTATCATCTGAATTGGGAGAAGCCCGTTTCTGGACAGCACGACGTGCCCGGGTAGCCCTGGCCCTTGCCCTAGCTCTAGCTCTGGTCCCAGCCTCAGTCCCAATTCGGGCCCAAGGTGGGTACCATACTATACTCTTGCTGTCATTGCTGTCATCATCATCATCAGACCAGTCATTGTACCTAGCCCCAGAACAGTCTCCAGCATCATCCACATCCCCAGACCCTCCCTCAGCCATTTTCTCCTTGTTCTGTTTTCTTCCTCTGGTCAGTCTATAAATGCAATAGCAGGCGCCAGCCCCAATAACCAGGCCTGCAGTCACCCAGCCTACTTTCCTGGCGTAGCCCATGCAATCGTCCCTGACAATAGCAGGGACCAAGGAATAGAGTAGTCACTCAGGCTGGGGGAAGACAGCTGTGGGCCTGGGTGCAGGCCTGTGGAAGGTGATCGTCTTCAGCCACTTCAGGGCCACAACAACTGATTATGGAATGGAATTGGACCTAGGGGTGGAGGAAGAAAATAGGGTTTGAGTTTCTCTTCTGTTTGTGTTGCCCCATGCAGGGATTTGCACAGAGGGCCAAGAGGGTAGTAACTGAATGCTAGTTAAGAAATGTAGATTGTTGACAAAATCTTTATCTCCCTCATTTCACCCTCTCTCTTCCCCCGAGCTCACCTCCCACCCAAGCTTAGATAAAAGCGATGGAGTCCACAGACTCTGCTGGACTCAATCACCACAACCTCAGGTGTCCAAGTGTGTAGAACCCTTGCACTAACCTCCTCAAAACAGGCAGTTTGACGCCTCTTTCCTTCTCTGAAGGTCTGCCACGCCCAACAACCTTTCCAATCTGCAGAAAAACCAGAATTAGCGAGAACTGCGAGCTTGGTGAATTGACTGTTCATTTGTTGCTTTCTTGAGTCACCATTCGGACTGTCAAAATGTTCTTAACCTCTCTTTGCCACCCAAAACATGCACATGCCTGCCCCCTCCCTAGCTTGAAATGGGAGGGATGTAAGGAAAATAAAGTAGGATTGAGTGAGCCCGCCCAAACCGCGACAGATTTCCAACCCCTCCCCCTTTCCAGGAAGCCCCCACGCCCACACCGACCTCTACTGATCAGAGAAACTTCCTCCCTCGATGCAAGCGGGGCCACCTGCTACAGCCGACCTGCAGGATGACAGATCGAAAACATAGGGACTAACTGCTGTTGAGAGAGGAGGATTATGAACAAACTATCTGATAGGTTTCCCTACTGTCATCCCCCACTCCACCACACACACACAACGCACGCCATTTCGCCACAGTCTGGGGAGTGCGTGAAACACATTCAGACTCAGACCTGAACCTAGATTATTACCTCCTCTGCCTTCTCCCCACCCCTCACTCCCACCCTCGTCCCCGCCCCTCCTAGGGTCCTTAGATGGTCTTACCCTCAAATCGACCTTCACCGATAGGGGTTAATTTCCTTCCTCTTCTCTTGCCTGGCGTTGTGCCTCAACCTATGAAAAGACTAGCCACCCGGGAGAGGCTCGGACCCACTGGACGCAGAGCCACGGTCAGGAAGCTACAGCCCCAGGCTGAAAGACGGGAAACAGCCGCTACTGAGTGCTTGGTGGACGGACCGGTCCCCACAACACGAAACCTCTTTCGTAATTGGAGGCTTGGTTGTCAAGGATTTCTCACCCCTATTACCCCTCTTGGGGTTCTGCTGACACATCACATTGCACCTCACCACTCCTGCTCCCCATGTCCAGTCTTTCCCCGCTGACACTGTCCTGGTGGACTAGGGGCCAACACCCAGGCCAAAGCTTCCTTTCCGGATTGAGGGCCTCGGCTCCCAGCAGATTCCCATCTTCCGATCTCTGGACTCCTCTCCAAATACCCCCTGCTCACCGTTTTGCAGCACTGAAACGGGCTGCAGGTGGGACATATGTCTTGGAAAGCGGGCGGTAAGAGAGACGACAGAGGCGCCTCAGGATCCGCGACGGTCTCCGCCCTATGCCCTCAGCCACCCCCACTTTATGGAATCTCCCAGGCACTGACCTGCAGGGATCCGGGACAATTTCCGTCTCTTCCTCCTTCTTCCCTCTGCCACAGGCCAGCCCGCCCTCAGGGCAATAGGGAGGTGGTACTCAGACGGGAACAACGACCAGGACAAGAAGGACTTCTGCACACGTCAGCTCTTGGTCACGTGAGAGCTACGTCATCCACCAACTCGGGTCCCCAATTTCCCCTCCCACCAGCAGTGCCGCAGAAGAGGGCCCGCCCCCCTCCATTCCCTCCCGCATACCAGGCCTGTTACTCTCTTTTTCTCTAATCCCATCTCCCTGTAGTTGCGTTTCCCTTCTTTCGATTACCAGAAAGGGACGGCATCTTCCCCTGGGGCTACTGTCCACTTGTACTTTTTTGAAAAATTGCCTCTTCCTTCCCTAGGCTCCTGGGACACCAGCAGCCTTTCTCTACCTCCCCTCCTCCCAGCTATTAACGTCTACCATTTCCTCTGCAATCTAGTCTAAAATCTGAAATGAGCAAGCGATAAGAAAAGGAAATCTGGAATGACAGTCTTTTACTTTCCTAGTACTTTTAAAATTTTCGTTCTGCCCTCCCCTGCCCCCAGCCTGCATTCCTTTTGTGAGGAAAAAAAATACTCTAAAGCTATTTTTATTTTAGAAATAAAAAGTGTGGAGGTTGGAGAGTGATGTTGGGCCATGGCTTCCAGAAGTCCCACATTTTCTCACTTGGTGGAATGTGTTAACACACTTTGCTCAAAGCAATCTTAACATCTTCTGGGGCCTAGCACGTAACACAACCCTAAATGAGCTAATAAGTGTGTCTTGTCTAAGCAAACTAGGCCAGTCTTCTGAATAGGAGAGCTACAGACTTTCACCTGCATCAGTCAGCAAGGAGGAGGCACTAAGGCCACAAAAGCTAGTAACACAGAAAAAAAATGAGTAGAAATCATGACTGCATAGTCAGTATCTGTAAGATAAAGCATGCACACTGACAAAGTAACTGATATACAAAAAACTTTACAAAATATGCTTGGGTACACTTAGAAAATATTATCTATAATGAAATAGGTATTAGAGGAACACTGAGCCCAAGACAAAATTGACCGAACTCTGCATCTAGCAATTAGTGTGAAACCAGTTCACTGATTGGTTTGATTAACTCAATAATTCACCCAAGTATCAATTATTTAACCTTTTAAAGTAGGAAAAGAAATAAAATAATGATATTCTCTCCTTGTTTAAATTAACCAGCCCTGGCTTCAGTTGCTTGCAACCAAGCAATCTTAACTAATATGTGATACAAAAAGAAATCGTACAATACAGAAAGTAATACGGCTTTTCAGGACATGGGGTCTTCAGTGGAATATTCCCTAATAGTTTGGATATAAGGTTGTTATCTGAGTATGACTTTTATGATTCACAGACAATATGGGAATAAATCAAGAGAATAAGGAGTTTGGGAAGAGGCAAACTTCCAGGAAAATTCATATTGATGTAACTTCTGGGAGATAGTACTGGAACATGATTGAAATTTAGTAAACAGAAACCAAATCAACTATATGATCCTGTGTTTAGAGAAAGATCACATGCAGCAAACGGGCTCATTCAAGCATAGGAATATATGAAAAGGAGAGTCAGAAGAAAGTGTTGCTACTCCACATCCAAGCACTATCTGGAGGAGAGGGAGTGTTGTCTCTGAGGAATGGAACATTTCACTTTCCTTGACAGAGTCATCCCCATGCTGTATAAGAGCACTTCAAGCTTCCTCAGCTGAAAGTCACTTCTTAACGTGAGCGGATGTCATTGCTCTGATTGCAAGCTCACCAAGCAACCTTCTGAGGTTATTGCTTCCCAAGTAGTAACTTGACAGAAACTTTCAGTACCCCTGACACTTGTATTTCTCCGGGAAAATTATTCAGTTGTCACCCCTGTTGATACTTATCTTTCCTTGTGGCCTACTTACAGGAAGAGAATGCAGAAACACATAGGTTTGAGCCTTCAGATCTAGATTGTTATATAAGTCACTATGAATGTGAGTCTCCTTGACAGAGGCATCTGTTCTCAGCATACAGATGAAACCAGGGCTTGATCATGCAACTCTGAAGAAGAGACCTCAAACTGTAAGTGCAACCTTGTAGAACCCTGTCAGGGAAGCCCAGGTGGCCTTGGCTCAAAAGACAATTTTGTGTATCACCATTTCATAACTGTGCTTTCCTGATGTTCAGTTACTGTGAAAATTACAACTAAAACTGCTGTGGCAGATAAGCTCACAGCACCTCCACAGCAGGACAAAGGGTTAATATTCAAAATGATTAAAGGGGTCCTACAATCAATAGCAGCATCTGAAACAGTTTACATTTCTCTAGGAAAAGAAAGAAAGTACATTTTACACACCCTATGTTTTCCTCAGCAAAGGGGCTGGCCATTGTGTCCAAAAGAGACCAACCCAAAGGTCTCTTACTAAAATGTGAATCTTGAGCAGAGAAGTAAAAACCTGAAAATTGGTGGACTTATGGCACCCTGAAGAGATAACTATCAACTCCTCCTACTCAGACCCCTCAGAGCTGACCCTGATCTTCCATGGTCCCTCCTTTTCCAAGTTAACTAGGCTTGTTTTCTGTTGCTTGTGGCCAAACAACTTTAATGAAGACACAATTTTAAAAAAACACACATTACAAAAAGCAAAATAACTTTTCAAGATAATAATCTTCTACAGTCTTTTTTTCGCCCTTCACAATTTCATCAGTGTTATAATCAGCTGGTCCTTTTTTGTTTGCAGGTACATTATAAGTTACATACCACAGGTGAACACATATGGATTTAAGCCAAAAGGTTCTTTTTGGTAATGGCTTCACATGGCCTTTTGCAGGCTCAGGAATTTTTAACAGGTTTGTCTGAAGACTTGCTTAAGCATGTTCCTTTTTTTGTGTGCTTTTGAAATGGTATGCAGGCACATAACATGTCCTTAAATAAATATTTGTTGATATGTGTATAACGCCAAGCAAAGTAGTTTTAAATGTTAGTTTCCGGGGAGGAATTGGTAGAACTATTGATCAGAATGATAAAGAGGTTAGAGAATTGAAAGAATTGTCAATCCCATAGGATTTAGGAAGTTTTAGACAGGAGTGGATTCAAACTGGAAAATCTCTGACTTAGAGAATGGTAGTCAGGGATTATACATTGAAATTGGAGGATATACCAAAAGGAGGAGAAATTTTATACTAGTAAGAAGAGGTAGGAGTAGAGCTTTTGTCACTGAAGCCTGGCTAAGTGTTGTGAAGATGAGTTCCTATTGAAGAGCCATGTCTACAACACAGTGTCATCTGTTTCTGTTAAGCTTTACATACTACTAAATTCTTTCTAATGTATATATTCAAAACAAACAAAAGCTACTTATACAAGTACCTACCAGCTGAAAACTGAATGATAGGCAGTTGAATCCACGAGCTCTGTTAGTAAGTCTTCACAAATAGAATTCACTGATCTAGTAGTAAAAAAGGGGTCATGAAAAGAATGGTATAAGGGAATGGTGATGAAACAAATGAGGTAAACATTTAAAGAGATAGGATATGATATTGATGAGTGAATTTGGACTACAAAAAGGGAAGACCAGAAAGTTGTGACATGTTCTTTACTTCTGGATATTCACCAGCAAGGCACTAGAGCTCCCTGGCTCCCCTCCTGAAAGGGCCTCCTCCACACAGAGGCCCCTGGGAAGGGGGGCCTGCTGCTGAGGTGTCATATTTCAGAGTTCTAAGAAAGAGGCTGTCTGAAGGGTCTATATTTAGAGTATGACTCCCCAGCTAGGACAGGTGGATGTGTGGGGACTAATTTCTGCATACTTTGCCCTTGAGTTCTGAAATTATTCTGAGGGGCTTGTACGGGTGGTTCAGTGAAGTTGTAACAAAAGACAGGAAATGAAAAGCCCTCTTTTTCCTGGCGACTGCTTGGGGTCCTGTACATTGTCTCTCCATTTGTGAGAGAAAAAAATAACATGGACATCAGGGGTGTTGCAGCGATTCACAGATACCCACAGACCCTCATCACCATCTCCACTGGAAAATGTACATGAATAGCAGCCGCTGGAGAGATCTTCCAGTGCCATGATAGAATGAGAATTCTCTCTTATTAAGTTTCATTTTCATCAATGGACTAACAAGGAATTCTCTAATTTCTGGGTGATTTATGGGTTGCACCATGAAACTTCAGAATAGATTTTAAGCAAAGCACTTGGAATGAAAGGCAGGCTAATCTGTGAAGTTACTAATCTGTAAGGATCAACTGAAGATGCAAAATTTATCTGAAGTTGAGGTCTGCATGAAGTCTGTCCTTTGAAGTCAGAGTGAAAGCCATTCAGCAATCTTCCATAAAGATCTCAGTCATTTGACACCTAATACTATAAGTTCTGCCAGAAGAAAGAAAGGGACAGTGGTTCACTTACCTAAAATGCTCATGATTAGAACACTGGCCTCACTATAAATTCATTTACTCATCAATTTATAAGTCCTATTGAAAGCACATGTTTTTGTTTGTAAGGATATGTTTTTAAATTTTAATATGCTAATTGAAGCCACTATTTCCTGTGCAGTTAGAAGAAAATATTTTCAATGTAATGCAATTAACTTCACCAAATCAATGAAACTTCCCCATTACCTGGAAAATCTTGCTTATATTATACACATTTTTAAAAAGTATTTGAATTCTTTTTCTCCAAGTGGAAACAGCTTGGTTGTATTTTCTGATTACAAAATAGTGTAGCTCAAGTCAATAAAAAAGGAAGGACAAAATAGAACACAAATGTATCAAAAATATTTATAAATGGCAGGGCTCAGTGGCTCAGGCTGTAATCCCAGCACTTTGGGAGGCCGAGACGAGAGGATTGCCTGAGCCTGCGGGTTCTAGACCAGCCTCAGCAACTTGGTGAGACCTCGTCTCTACAATATCAAAAATTAGCCGGGCATAGTAGGGCATGCTTGTAGTTCTGGTTACTTGAAAGGCTGAAGCGGAAGGATCACCGGAGCCCAGCAGGTCGACGCTGGGGTGGCTGTGAACATGCCACTCCACTCCAGCCTGGGCGATGGAGTGAGACTCCAACTCAAAATAATAATAATAATAATAATCATCATCATCATCTCACTACCTGAGCTTCATTTTCTGCCTCTCCCCCAATTTTGGTGCAAAGATTAAACATGGAAAAGAGGTAGAAATTAAGAAAGGGGGTGTAGGAGCTTCAGAGACAAGGAAAGGATGAGATAATTCCCCAAGAAGTATAAGTGAAGGGTAGATCCAGGAAAAGATGCTGCCCCTTCCTGAAACTAGAGAAAGTCAAATTTAAACACCAGAGAGACATGGCCACTTCTGGTTTCTGGTATTGTTACAGAGGAAAAGAGTGACAAGGCCCAGTGTGATGGGGGGAGGTACAAAGCAGGCTGGCGCCTGCCGCACTGCTTGTGGGAGTGGAAATTGGGGGCCAGAGCTCACTGGTGACGTGGCTGTCACGTGACCAAGAGCCGCCTAGAGCATAAGTCCTGCTAGTCTCCTCTGTCTGGGTACCAGCCCCTATTACTCTGCAGGCTTGGAAGGGAGAAGGAAACTAGCTCGGGCCATGCAGGTCGGTGCGACGGTGGGCGCTGCTTGGAAAGCGGTTGGGGTGGCAGAGGGCCAAGAGTGCTGCAGATCTAAGTTCGGGTCAATGGGGCTGTGTCCCTTTCTCGCCTACTTTCTAAATACCGACCCCCACCCCCATCCCACCCCATACTGATTTTAGTAGAGAGAAGTGGCAGGCTTCGGGTGGGGGTGAGGGGAGTGGTTGGAGGTTCCAGAGATTCCGAGAAAAACAGGTTGGTTCCAGGATCGGGGAACCCGGTGTCCCGGGTACTGGTCTGTCCACCAAGCACTCCGTCCTCTCCGTCCCGTCTTTTTGCAGGTTTGTAGGTCTATTGGCCTGTAGGTCGCGGCGCAGATCTTGGCGAGAGAAGGAGCAAACTGCCTTAGTTGGAACCGTGCCGGTCGGTGTGAAGGTGGGATTAGCCCGGGACCGTGGGTGGGGGCGGCGGAAGAAGGGGGTTGGGATCCGTGACGGCTAGGTCCGAGTCGCCCTCTCCTGGCCCCTTCTTTCTCCACACCCCCTCCCATTTCAGTGCAGGGAAAGGGGTGTGGCGGCTTTTGCTGGGGAAATGGCGGATGACCAGGGGGCGGGGGAAGCCCGCACGAGGAGTCAGAAAAGTGTGAGAAATCTTTTAAACTCAAGGGCCTAAAATTCAGAAAAGCAGATATTGGGACCTGTGTCTTCAGTCTGTCCACTACACTTTCATTCTCCATTGCTGCTTATCTGTCTTTCCATTTGTCCTGCCAAACTCTGTCCACCTATCACTGTGGAGGAAATACTGACAACGGACGACAAGGAAAGACCAAGGAATTTACCTGACTTTAGTAAAGGTTGATGGGAGAAACTTCCCATGAAACTGTGGTGGTAGAGGTGTGTGGCAGAGATAACCTGAGGGATACCCTCCTCCTCACCCTCCTGGTTATCATAGCACAGCCCCATATCCAGCTTTTCTCTGTAGGGTCAGGAAGACAAATGGTAGATTCTGAGGATAGATAGGGGAGGAGAGAAGATAACAAATAACAGTTTGCTATGAATCCACTGTGCTCACTGAGAACTTGGCTCCACCCTCTGTTTGGTGAGGCACAAAAGCAGGCACAATCCAAAACCCTAATACTCTTTTTTCACCCATAGATTCTTCATAACAGACCAACAGGAGCCTGGAAGAGGCTGAAAACTACTACCCTCCACCAATACTCACCCTGGCACTAAAGGTCCTCTTCAGTCAGGTGGAGCAAGGTCCTTTCTTATCCTCCTCCAAGGTTGACATAGACTTGAGCATGGGCCGGGCACGGGAAGTGGGTTGGATGGCAGCAGGACTGATGATTGGGGCTGGTGCCTGCTACTGCGTTTACAAACTGACGGTAGGAAGAGGTGACAGCGAGAAGTTGGAGGAGGAGGAGGAAGAGGAATGGGATGATGACCAGGAGCTGGACGAGGAGGAGCCGGATATTTGGTTTGATTTCACAACTATGACTCGGCCGTGGAATGAGGACGGAGATTGGACAGAGCCTGGAGCCCCAGGTGGCACTGAGGACAGGCCTTCAGGGGGAGGAAAGGCCAATCGAGCACACCCAATAAAACAGAGGCCGTTCCCCTATGAACATAAAAATACTTGGAGTGCTCAACACTTTAAAAATGTCAGTTATATTCTTGACCCGTCCAAGTGTCTCCTCATTCAGGGAAACCTGTTGTTTGTCGAGCCCAGGAATGCAGGATTTTCATTTGGCCACAATATCAGTAGTCATTTGGCCAGCCTCTCAATGGTGGGAATCACCATCCCCACTCCTGACCCTGCTGTCAGAGAGGCTTTGTGTGCCCCAGCTAACGTGAATGCGGGTATTGAAAGTCAGGGCCAGATTAAGATGTACATCAGTGAAGTGTGTCGGGAGCCTGTGTCACGTTGCTGCAACTCATTTCTGCAGCAGGCCGGATTAAATTTGTTAATAAGCGTGACAGTTATTAATAACATGCTTGCCAAGTCCGTTTCAGACTTGAAGTTTCCTTTGATATCAGAGGGAAGTGGATGTGCTGAGATTCAGGTTTTGAAACCGCTGATGGGTTTGTCTGAAAAGCCAGTCTTGGCGGGGGAGTTGCTTGGTGCCCAAATGCTCTTCTCTTTCATGTCCCTCCTCATCAGAAACGGAAACAGAGAGATACTCCTGGAAGCCCTGGCCCCTTAAATGGCCGTCTCCAGCAGAATGGGACTGAATCCACCCCAAACCTGCTTGGTTTGCAGATGTCAAAGATTCTGCAGAGGGTGCAACTGAAGGGCCAGCCTTAGCCAGTCACCACATCATTGGGTGAAAGTTTCAGTGTTCAGTCGAGGACCACACTCTTATTGGCCAGGCAGGGGCTCCCACAGAGCTCTGAGTAACTTGTTGGTTTTGCAGCCTGCAGGCAACGTGCTATGTAAACTCCTCCCTTGCAGCCTCCTTCCTGTGGTGAAGGGATCCCTTCGGCCGCCTGCTGTGGATAAAGAACATCCAATTACAGCATCGCGGGTGCCGTGGTTGCCTGTGGTGGTCTCCCTGTCTAAGCGGGACCACTTTGCAGAGACCAGACGCATATCGGAGCTTGAGCTGAAAATGCATTTGTTGCAGCTTAGGTTGAATTATGTTTCATTTACTCTTCTACACGAGCTGATGGATGGTGAACCTATTCATCAAAAAGTACACTCTTCTTCTGTCTATTGTACTGACTTAACCTCTTCCACCTGAGTCCGCCTCTGTGTGTATCATCAATAAAGTTGTGTGCTTTGATTGGCAAAACAGAGACATGGTCCTTGTCCTTGAGTTTGCAGTCTGCACAGAAGGAAAGGCAAAAACGCACGCTAAATGCCAGCTGACAGGGGCATCTGCTTCCTGACAAACGTACGCGTATCAGTGCTCACAGGAGGCGGGGGCAGAAAGGGGCTGCAGTGCTCAGAAGAAGTTTTGACAAGGGGCTGGTGGCAGGGGTGGAGGCAGGGGATGGGGGGAGTTGGGGGAATTAAGATAGAGCATTGAGAGGACTGAAAGGGACAACATCCTTGCAGCAGGCAGCACAGTGCCAGGCACAGAGAAATGCCTCCCTACAGTGTCTTTCTCTGACTTCCAGCCTAGAGAGAAAGGTCAGTGACCCTGGCATTTGCCTGCCCATCCCGACCAGGGTGTGTGTGGGGGATCACTCTACCATGCATCCATGCCCATATAACGCATAATGCCCACAATAAAGGTTGCCACTTACTCAGTGCCTAGCTTGTGTAGTTCCGTCCCTCCTTCAGAGGTGCCCTTAGACCTGCTTCTGGCCCTCCTCTCTTCCTTGGGATCCCAAGCAGGACCTCCTGGCAGGGAGAGAAGGGTTGGCTGCTGCTTGCATTGGGGTCCCGAGGTCTCGTCGGTACCCCGTGAGGAAAGGAAGTGTCCCTCTGCCCTTAAGCACTCCTTGGGTCCAGGCAACGCCAGCTGCCACGCACACCACCCCCGGCACCTGCCCC
>NW_007258495.1:0-13824 GCF_000164805.1 Carlito syrichta | reverse complement strand
CCCTCCCCGCCTCCACACACAGACATTTCCAGATCCCGCCCATCAAGCCTGTGGTCCCTTTCCCAAAGCCATGGCAAGCCCAGAAATTACCCTTGGGCAGGGTTGCTTCTGTGCCCAGTGCCCTCTCCTGTCAGTCTCTCTGGGCTCCTGCTGTGGATTGCTGTGCCCTTGAGCAGCAGCGGTCTCTACAATGCCCAGCCTTCTGCCTGCTCTCCTCCACACAGGGTGGAGCGTTCCTTTCCTGTCATGTTCTTTCTACCTCTAGAAGTTGGGTTCCAGGTGGGTGACAGCATTTCTGCTTGTACCATCTGACCCACAGTCCATCCTGCCAGGCCCCCTGGCCAACTCTGGGGAATCCTCCAACCTGGAATGGAGACCAGGCCTCTTCCCAGGCTCTGGCGCCTGGGATGGCCAGCAAGTGACTTGCAGTCACTGCAACACCACACCCCCATTAAGGCTCACCCTGCTGGGGCTTCCTTGGCCAGCTTCGGGGCTCTGTCTCAATTCCTCCGAGCTGCCAACGGGACCACCCCTTTCCCCCAAGCGAACCCCAGTCTGGCTGGGCTGTGTGTTTTCAAGGAAGATTTCCCTGCAGACAGCTCTTCATCCACTTTCTCTGGTGGAGCCTGCTTTGCCAGTGCTGCCTTCAGTGACAACCCATTGCCTTGCCTCGTTAATCTCAGTGCAGAGGCAGAGGCTGCTCTCCTTCCTCCCAGCAAATTAGCATGCGCCTCCCTACTTCCCTGCACAGTGCCCAAGCTTCCATTTGTCTACACTTGTCCACCATCTTTCAGGCACTTGACACGGTGAGGCCACAGTAGACTCCTATCTCAGGGAAGGCCTAAGGGGCTTTCTGCCCATCTCCCGAGCTACTCTGTCACGGGGAACCCATGGCAATTGAAGGGTCTTCACAGCAGCATGGTCTTGGCTCAAGACAAATCCCCCTTGTCCATCTGCTGGCATTGCCCTCCCAAAAACATTCCCTTTGCCTGGAGGTACAGACTTTCTGTCCCGCCCCTCATCCCTTTGACACGTGGATATGAGCCCAGTTTCTGGTGGATTCTGCCTCGCTGGGGTGCACAAGGGAGTCCAAGCGGGAAAACGCCTGCCTCCCAGAGCCTGATCATGACATCGAGAGGCTCTCAGCCCTGGCAAGAGCACTGGTGTCACCGTCCCATTCGTAACGCAAAAGAAAAACAGCCCTGAGTCATTAGTCACAAAACTTACCTGTTTGCTGCAACCAGAAGACCGTCTCTCGGGGCTTCCTTGCAGAAGACATTGGACAAGGTCATCGATGCTGAGCTTGTCACATTCTGTGGGGAGGCGCCCTGCCTGGATGGTGCCGACCCAGCCAAAGCTGTCTCTTGTGTGAATCTGGAACTGCTGCCACAGGCTACCTTCCACCTTCAAAGGGCCCTGGACTGGCTTCTTGTTTGGTGCCTGCAGACAGAACTGCTACACCAACTCCAGGTGCTTCCCCCAGCCTGCTGCCTCTCCTGGGGACTTTGTGGTTGGACACTTCCACCCCTCCCCCTCTCGGTAAATGCACACAAGATTGCAGACATGCAGCTTCCTGGAAAGACACATCCAGTTTCAAACACTGCATCCTCCATCCTCACTGGGGCCGTGTGTGTCACTCTCAAGGCAGTTTCCACCACAATCCCCTCATGGTTAAGTGCCACCCGTGGAGCGGCACAGCCCTCACCAAGTCAGTCTCTCCACTGATGCACCACTCGGCTAAGAGTTGGGCAGCTGTGACAGAGGGTTGTTCTTGCCTCCCTTCTGAGGCATACTGATTGGTCTAAGATGCAGAGGGGCGCTGCACCAGAGACCTGCAGAAGGCCGGCCCTCCCCTGCCTGGTACAGATGCTACCTGGGTCTTCTCACAACCTGCCGCTTCCCTTCTGCTTCTGCTCACAGCCTCCTTTCCACCCTGAAACTTCGTGCTCCCTTACTGCGTCTTGTTTTTGTGTGTTGCCCGGGACCGCCTTTCCCACTCTCCTGTTGCAGAGTCTCCTTGGTAGTTTCCCCATGCATTCACACCTTTCTCTTTAGGGTTTCGACTCATGGATCTACCTGGAATTTACTTCTGTACAAGGTGGGAGAGAGTGACATGACTTGGCTTCTTTTCCCATGTGACTAACCAATGAACCCGGCACCACTGGCCGAGCACTCTGTGCTAGAGCTGCTGTGTGGCACATTCCAGGATCCTCACACACCCAGCCAAGCACACTGTCTCTTCCTGCATGGCATTAAAGTCCCTCCCGAGACACACCTCTTTCCCCTAGGAACCTCTGACAGGAACCCTTGGCTCCCTGGGCAGCCTGAGGCAGGTGGTATGTGTCAGTCGGGAGGGCTGTGTTGGCGCTTGCGAGCAGGCCTCTGTCCTGGGTACCTTTTCAGGAAGTATTCTGGCCCTCAAGAAGCTTAGGAACCCTCACCCCGGCCACTTTCCCGCCATGGAAAACTGGGGACTGGTCTCTCCCCTCTCCCAAAATACTACCTCTGTAGACGATACAAGGAAGCTATTTTTCTAAGTATTCTTCAGTCTCCCATACGGTAGCCATCAACAACACTCAAATAAGAGTATTGTCACACATTGAGCTCATGTCCTGTATTGCGAATGGTTTCACCCACCCATCAAAATAGCTCTTGATATTTTTGTTTATGTGTTCTATTTTTTTATCACTCAGGAAATTTGTTTTCTGTTTCTGTCAATATATTTCTTTAGAGCTATATATACTTTTTTCTTTTCTTTTTTGCTATTCCGAGATTCTTTTTAAAATTGCCATTTCCTTTGAAAAAAATGCAAACACAGCATTGTTTTAGAGCTAGCTTTTTGGTTATTCTTTGTTAACTGAGTATTGATTTGAGGTAGATTTTCTTTTTGGGGGGTGTGAGAATGCAGTCCCCCCACTACCACAGATTATGCAGATGAGTTTCCCATATTTGGGAAATCTCAGGGATCAACACATTCGGGGTACAATGGATAAGCCTCGCCCTGGTTCTGGTAAAACCACCTTGGTGATCATGGTATCTCCCCTGCCAGGTAAGTATTGAGGTAGATTTTCTATCATAACTCTCTCCAAATGTATAACTAATTATACTGATGCCAGCCATTTATTGTAGAACCCATCCATTATGTTTTGATTGAATTTGCATGAAATCGACAAGTATTGGCATTTTTAGAATGCTTTCATCTAAATACAGCTATTTAGACCTTTTTGTCACTTGTGAAATTTCCGTTTTAAATATCTTTCACATTTTAGAGGTGATTATTCCTAAGTATTATCTGTTTGTGTGTGTGTGTGTAGACATGATCTTTACCTTGTCTTACAACGCTATGTTACTTTGACTCTGCTGTCCTTATCCCATGTGCCAGCACACTGGACATATCTGTGGCTTCTGCTGCTTTGGAAACAGTAATAAAAAAGGTGAGTGGTCAAGTGCCTCACAATTGCTACTTTCAAAGAGTAGGGAAAGGAAAAAGACAAAGCATTTAGACCTATTGTTCCACAAATGTCCCTTTCCCAGAACTCTTCCTAAAGACCCTTTTCCTTCCTTCATTTTACTTTTATATTTTCTTCCTCCCCCACATTCCTGGCAGTGGAGTAGTCCAAACTAGTTCTTCTGGTTTATTCAATCGTGCTTCTTTCATCCCTGGCAGGGTCTCCATTAAGTCTAGCCATCAGTATTCTATTGTTCTTTGTTCTCAAATATCTGGATATATGATTTTGAAGGAAGAAAAGGCAAATTTGATGGCTCAAGTTATTACTTGAGCTTATGATTAAGCCACACAACCCCACTCTGAATAAATATCTGTATCTCACAAAGATCAATTATCAATGTGTAAATTTATATTCAGAGTTCTATATTTTTCATTATCCAGGCCTTTAAATTGGGTAGTAGATGAAGTTGTCGACCTCCCCTCTCACCTGGGGAAGGGATGTGGATGTAAGGGAAGTGATAGGAGAGGTTATCACCAGCCTTCTCTTGCAGGCTTTTCTAGCCTACCACTAAACTGTCTCATGTTGGACTCGGCACTTTGGTAGCTTGTGCGTATGGAAGTGAAAAAAAACTAACCCCAATGCTCTTAAATTTCCCAGTAGCTTGTCTGGTTATATCTACCATCCACCAGGGCTTTAATCTGGGAATTGATCTGAGTCAGGAGACATGAGATTGGCTGTTTTGCCTTCTCCCCTCTCCACAAAGTTTCTCTGATAAACATCTCCTTCAGGTTCTGAGTTCTCACTAACTTTGGCTTGTAGTAAATATCTTTGGTCAAAATCCCACTCTCCTGTTGCAGAATCTCCTTGCATTCACACCTTTCTCTTTAGGGTTGTGACTCATGGATCTACCTGTGCAAAGTGTAAGTGAGTGACGTGACTTGTCTTCTTTTCCCACATCACAAACCAATGAATCCAGCACCACTGGGCAGGCACTCTGTCCTAGTGCTGCTGTGTGGCACATTCCAGGATCCTCGCACACCCAGCCGAGCACCCTTTCTGTTACTGCATGGCATTAAAGTCCCTCCTGAGACAAACCCTCTTCCCCTAGGTTCCTCTAGCAGGAACCCTTGGCTCCCTGGGTAACCTGAGGAAGGTGGTATGTGTCAGTCGGGAGGGCTGTGTTGGCACTTTGAGCAGGCCTCTGTCCTGGGTACCTTCTCAGGAAGTATTCTGGCCCCCAGGAAGCTTAGGAACTCTCATCCTGGCCACTTTCTCACCATGGAAAACAGGGGACTGGTCTCTCCCCTCTCCCACAATATTACATCTGTAGATGATACAAGAAAGTGTGTCTTGTATGTAATTATAAATATTATATATTCCTTTATTTATGATAATATATTTACTAAAACACTGGAGAACACATTCACACATTTACTAATACACTGGATAATATCTCTTTAATGATGTGCAAAGAAAGGGACACCACCTCTGTTTCTTTTTGCCTCCTGTCAAGTGTGATAGGTTGCAAGGGAAATGGTCAATAAGATACTTAATTATCTTTTTCTTTCCTTTGTGCCTCTTCTACTTTGTATTTATGTATGCATGTTCCATTCAAAAATAAATTTACTAAGAACTAATTATTGTTGGTTTGTATAAAAGCTATTGGTTTAGTATCATCAATCTATGGTCAGACTTTTTTGGTGAGCTTAGTTATTATTTTAATTAATTTGCTTCCTTTTTTTCCCCTCTAACTTCTTAAGTAGACAAACATAGTTTGCATATTTTTCAGTGCCCATTTTGAATTTTGTTATAAATATGTGTGTTCAAATTATTATATAGTATTGTTTCATATGTTTAAAATTACATAAACAGCATTATACTGTATCTTTCTGCAAATTGATTATTTCACTCAACATTAGGTTTCTGAGCATTATCTAGACCGATATACAAGAATCTAGTTCACTCATTTTTACTGCTTTATAAATTCTATTTTTTAAACATATAACATATTATTCATTCAGAAACCTCCAGCAAACATCAACCTTACACTGAAACATCAATGATTAAAATCAGAAACAAGACAAATATGCACTACATCATCAATACTGTTGTTCTGGAGGCCCGTGACAGTGCAATGAGATAAGTAAAAGAAATGAACTATAAACTATTGAATAGGAAGAGATTAAACTGTCATAATTTGTAAATTTTTGGCACGTTTGAGTTCCTTGTAGATCCTAGATGGTAGGCCTTTGTCAGATACACAGTTGGAAAATATTTTTTCACAGTCTGTGGGCTGTCTCCCCGCTCTCTTGATGGTTACTTTGGCTTTGCAGAAGCTTGTCAGTTTGCTGAGGTCCCACTTGTGTATTTTATCTCTTATGGCATGGGCACTTTGAGTTTTGATTAGGAATTGATTGCCATTTCCAATTTCCATAATTTCCTGCATTTTCTAAGGTTCTTATAGTTTGAGGTTTCATATGTAAGTCTTTGATTTTTGTGTATGGTGATAAATAGAGGTCTTGTTTTAATCTTCTGCATGTGCTCAACCATTTTTCCCAGCACCATTTACTGAATGGATTCTCCTCTCCCTTGTTTTTGGTGGTGGAGGCTTTATTGAAGACGAGTTAGTTGAAAAATTGAGATTTTGTTTCTGGAATTTCTATCCGGTTCCATTGGTCTATACACCTGTTCTTGTACCAATACCAGGCTGTTTTGATTATTGTAGCTTTATAATAAAGTTTAAATTCTGGGAGTGTGATACCTCCCAATTTTTTTTGCTGAGTATTGTTTTGGCTATTCATGGTCTTTTATGAAGATGCCTATTTAAAGCCACTGAGTTTTGGAGTATATTTTTTTAATGCAGCAACAGACAGCAAATATACAATACAAAACAAAAATGCGTACTCACTCCAAAAGTACAGCAAATTAAGATATAGAATAATTTCAGCATCTGATGAAATATAAGAAAAACTTAATATATTAAGTCTTGAGTGTAAGAACAGTCTTCCTTAAGTGGCTCAAGAACCTTGACCTCGGAGCCTAGAGCATTTCTAAACAACTATAGTGGGCTGGATTGAATCAGAAGCTAATCCCAATTATCCGTGGGCTCCGACCATTCCACTTGAGATGAGACAGGTTTGAACTAGCCCCCAAGTTACTAGAAAGGATGCAGATAAATATCCCCAGGGTAAGACACCCTCATAACCTGATATAGTTGATTTATACCTTGCATCTAGCTCTACCACACCAGAAGATAGTAGATAAGTAGACTGAGGCTGCTTGGGTCCCAGAACAGTCTAAAGTGACCAAATGGATATGAAGGCAACCCTCATACAGTCAAAGAGAACCCTAGGTTGAACTTATAAAAGTATCTGAGGGATTTGACCACTAGTCAGGTGGTATCATTTTCAAAAGGGTACCTTCACGGAGTCTTGAAATCAAGGGGAGCATGACCTTCTAGTGGAGAGAATACAGCTGAGTTTTCTACTTTATATAACCATTTGCATGCAGTTAAGTTCTAGTTTGCTTTTACATTCTGTTCTATAACAAAGTGTCCCATTAAAATAGCTTTCTGCTTTCAACTCTAGACACGGAAAACCATAAACTGTATTGAGATGATTATGCTCATTGCTAAGCCAAGAGGTGTCCTAGTACTTGAGCCCATCTTAGAAAATGATTCACATATCACCTGTGGGGATGAGATTTTAAGTAGACATGAGACTTAATAAAAGTGCAACTGACTATGTGGCATATAGAAAAAGATGATAAAAAGAAGAAGAAAGAATAGCAAAGCTGATACTCTTGTTTTACAAAGTGCAAAGTGAATAAATACTAGTGGAAGTTTATGAAACAAAATTAAGTTTTATGTATATTATTTAAAGTTAAGTTTAACAACCTTAAGTATTTTAATTTGTTTTTATTGTCTACTTCCACCACAAGAAAACAAGCTTGATAAAGGCTATCTCTGTTTTGCTCACTACCAAACTCCAAATGTTTTGAATAGTGCCTGGCACATAACAGTGTTCAAGAAACATTTGTGGATTGCATGATTAAACTAAAATGATAACACTATAAAAATAAGAGAGGGAGAGGAACGATGGTACTATAAATGAGCTTGTGTTCTATTTTCATATCAGAAGTTTATTAGCAAAGGCATACAGAATGGCATAATGGACACTAAAAAATCAGAAGTGGGGAGGGTGAAGGGAGTACGGATGAAAAGTCACCTATCGGGTACAATGTGAACAGGTCGGGGTAGAGGGTACACTTAAAGCCTAGACTTCTTCACCACTATGTAATGCATCCATGTACAAATGCATCCATTTGTACCCCCTACAGCCATTGATAATTTTTTAAAAGAAATCATTAGAGATACAAGTGTATTTGGGGATTCTTGAAGACAATTACAAGAGCAGAGTTTCTCAGTCTCAGCACTATTAACATTTCGGACCAAGAATTGTACCATACATTATAGGATCTCTGGTCTCTACTCCCACAAGATGCTGATAGCAGCCCTTTCCCCAGTTGTGACAACAGAAAATGTTTTTAGACAATGACAAATGTCCCCTGGGGAGCAAAATCATCCCTCATTGAGAACCATTGCATCAGAAGGAGCTAAAATCAGAAAAATTAAGAAAACTTGCCAGTCTAGAGAGTGATACTGGGTCTATGAAAGTGCAAAAGGGAAAACTGTTTTCATTATAAACTCTGTACTAATTGCTGTGTTCTCAAATGTATGTATTATTCTGATACATATTAACATTTATTCAAAAAACATTAATTGAATGGAATCAATGGGGCCTGTGAAAAGTTAAAAAATAGAATGAGGAAGAAGAAAGAGTCAATAATGATTAGGGAACTTTTATAAGTTCAACCCAGGCTTTTCTTTGGCTGTATGAGGGCTGCCTTTATATCCATTTGGCAAACAACAGGGATGATGGTGGTTGTGTTCACTGAGACTAAGCATACAAAAGGGGGAACAGTTTCAGTGTAGGACCAGGGAATAATTATTCCAATTTCAAATATCTTGAATATGAAATATCTGTGAGATATGAGAGCTGTGGGCATCAAATAAATTTATCTTGAACTTAAAATATGTAGACTTGTGTCTCACTAGCATATAGATGATAAGTAATGGCAGCGGATGAGATTCCTAGAAATAGAAGTCTTGAGAACAGAACCCCAACGAACATCAAGAAATGGAGTGTATAATATTTTAGTTTCTATCGTGCATCCACATTTTTAAAATAATTAGGACCACATTGTAAATATTGTTTAACAGATTTTAAAAACAAATTTATTTTGCAAAAATATGCACATTTACTGAGGCTATTTTAAAAATATGTAGGTAAGCATAAACTTCTCTCCAGAACCAGAATTGCCTCTTGAACCCTAGACGATCAAACTGAGTAGACACTGAGCACTAATTATGTGCTAGGCAGATGGCTATTCAATTGGAAACAAGACAGGCACCCTTCCTGTGTTCAAAGAGCTTATCATCTAGTAGAAAATATAGCAAAAGAAAATAGGAGCTCACAATGGGGTGTGATGAATGCTATGAAAATTAATAATAGAAAGCCACTTTAACTGAAGACACAATGGGGTGTGATTAAAGCATCCCCGATGTCACCCATTTTTCTCTCATTAGGCATGAGCTCAGTTGCAAGGACAGGAAGAAATTATTTGTTGTGAGTTCTTTTGTTCCCTGTACCGTGTACTAAGAACGTTCAGGAAGGTTGGCAGAGAACATGGAGTTGTTTGTCTTTCTGGGTCTGACTAGAGGCTCAAATCAAGTCTCTCAGTATTCTGAGTTCTGATTCCTTCACAGAGAGTGTCTCCAAGGATTTGTAAATTGGTTTTATGCTTGACAGTCTGTTCAGTTAATTTTCCAGAAACTCTCTAACTGCACTCTTGAGTCAGCCACTAAGCAATACCAAATTCCAGAAAGAGGAGAGGCTGTTTGTATATTTCTTAAAGATAAGAAGCATGCACAAGTTGACAGTGCCTCAATAGACCCTATTGGGCTAAGAGAAGCAGAAAGAGATTGCGCTAAAGAAGAAATCAGAGATGGGTCATATTTGCTTCGGTAGCAAATATGGAGATGACTCTGTCCCTGAGTACCAAAAGACACCAGAAACTTCAACAGTCCCAGCTACCTCTCTCTAATTAATGGCTTGGGCCACAAGGAAAAAATTTGGGGGGGGATTAAGGGTCTTACTCTGTTGCTCAGGCTGGAGTGCAGTGGCATAATAATGGCTCACCACAGCCTCAACCTCCTGGACTCAGGTGATCCTCCTGCCTCGGCCTCCCAAATAACTGGGACTACAGACACATGCCACCATGCCCAGTTAAGTGTGTGTGTGTGTGTGTGTGTGTGTGTGTGTGTGTGTGTGTGTGTGAAGGTGAGGTCTCACCATGCTGCCTAGGCTGATCTCAAACTCCTGGGCTCAACCTCGACCTCCCAAAGTGCTGGGATTATAGGTGTGAACCACCATGCTCAGCCTAAGGAAATTTTGGATATCAGGGAAGACAATTCTGGTAACTTTTCTTTGATGTACTGTCTGCAAATAACTGGTTTAAAAAACCCTGATATTTCTTAAAGATGGAAAATCAAAATTGAACTGACGTAAGAGGTAAACTCAAATAGTACATGGAAAAAGGAGAAAAGGGACATGAAAAATAAATAGCAGGTGAAGAAAACTCATCTGGGAAATGCTATCATAAAGTAGATGTAAATTATCACCAAATATTTCATATAAATTTGGAAATTTTAATAAAGTAAGCAAGAGCTCAAGAAAGGGATGGCAATATAAGAATGAGATAAAATATGAGCTGTCAGACCCTAGGGAAGAATGTGGAAAAAGAAATTTAACAATAACAGAGATTAAGGCTAGAATGGCAGAAACACAAGGAAGAAAGAAACTATAGCAAAAGCACAGCAATTAATGTCAAATTTACATAAATTCAGGACTAAGACCAAAACAAATGTGATGATATGGTTACAGGACAAATGTAATGGTGATAAACTCGGAGTAGAGGTTATATAATTAACAACAATTGGGAGAGAAAATAAAAAGAAGGTGGGAGGTAATTTAAATATGTTGATTTTTTTTATCCTTAATAATTGGGGTAAAAAAATTCCATCTAAAACAGACAAATAGGGTGGTATAGGTATAAGTATACTGAATAGTACAAAGATAAACACTGAGAAATAGAATTTAATCAACTAAAATTGAGTGGATGAAAAGAGAAAGGGGAGAAGGGAAGAAAATAAATATGTTTAAAGTTAATTATTAAAGCATTATTTGTAATAGTTAGAAAAATGGGAGGAAACCCTAAATATCCACAAATAGGGAGCTGACTAAGTGATTATGATAATTTCATGCAAAACATACTATTTAGCTATAAAATAAAAGCAAATTTTTATGTATTCATATAAAAAATTGACAAAATTATTCATAGCATTTTATGTATGTGTATGTATGTGTGTGTGCATGTGTGCAATGTTTCTGGAATAATGCACAAGAAACTGTTAACATTGCCTTTGTTGGGAGAGAATTTGGTGAGAGAGAGATATTTAAATGTATACTCTGTTATCTTTTGAAACTCTAAGATTTGTTGCCTATGTTTAAAGTAAATTAAATTTAAATTTAAGATAAAATGTAAAAATGTGGTTGACTCATCTTTGCTCAGTCTTGTGGATATCATGTTATGTAAGATGCCTAATATGTGTTTTATAGAATTTCCTCACTTCACATACATCTTTCTTTGTTCTGTCCTTCTCAGGACTAAGACAAATGTGTACGAAAATGTCTTGGTTGCCAACTTGGGCCACTGTGTCCCTACTTATTCTCATTATTCACCATTAAGATAAAGTAATTAGGATAAAAACCTCACACAAAGAGAAGCCAGATACTTCCAATACCTTGTTCAAGAACCTTTGAGTTCTTGATGCTAATTTTTACAATCCAAAATCAATTTGGAGT
This sequence comes from Carlito syrichta, assembly GCF_000164805.1. Taxonomy (NCBI): domain Eukaryota; kingdom Metazoa; phylum Chordata; class Mammalia; order Primates; family Tarsiidae; genus Carlito; species Carlito syrichta. The sequence goes on along the minus strand of NW_007258495.1, from coordinate 2,390 downwards.
TTTTTAAATTCAAAGAGTTGTCATTATATATTGGGAACCAGGCCGAGGAGACTCGGACCAAAGATATTAGCTACAAACCAAAGTTAGTGAGAACTCAGAACCTGAAGGAGATGTTTATCAGAGAAACTTTGTGGAGAGGGGAGAAGGCAAAACAGCCAATCTCATGTCTCCTGACTCAGATCAATTCCCAGATTAAAGCCCTGGTGGATGGTAGATATAACCAGACAAGCTACTGGGAAATTTAAGAGCATTGGGGTTAGTTTTTTTTCACTTCCATACGCACAAGCTACCAAAGTGCCGAGTCCAACATGAGACAGTTTAGTGGTAGGCTAGAAAAGCCTGCAAGAGAAGGCTGGTGATAACCTCTCCTATCACTTCCCTTACATCCACATCCCTTCCCCAGGTGAGAGGGGAGGTCGACAACTTCATCTACTACCCAATTTAAAGGCCTGGATAATGAAAAATATAGAACTCTGAATATAAATTTACACATTGATAATTGATCTTTGTGAGATACAGATATTTATTCAGAGTGGGGTTGTGTGGCTTAATCATAAGCTCAAGTAATAACTTGAGCCATCAAATTTGCCTTTTCTTCCTTCAAAATCATATATCCAGATATTTGAGAACAAAGAACAATAGAATACTGATGGCTAGACTTAATGGAGACCCTGCCAGGGATGAAAGAAGCACGATTGAATAAACCAGAAGAACTAGTTTGGACTACTCCACTGCCAGGAATGTGGGGGAGGAAGAAAATATAAAAGTAAAATGAAGGAAGGAAAAGGGTCTTTAGGAAGAGTTCTGGGAAAGGGACATTTGTGGAACAATAGGTCTAAATGCTTTGTCTTTTTCCTTTCCCTACTCTTTGAAAGTAGCAATTGTGAGGCACTTGACCACTCACCTTTTTTATTACTGTTTCCAAAGCAGCAGAAGCCACAGATATGTCCAGTGTGCTGGCACATGGGATAAGGACAGCAGAGTCAAAGTAACATAGCGTTGTAAGACAAGGTAAAGATCATGTCTACACACACACACACAAACAGATAATACTTAGGAATAATCACCTCTAAAATGTGAAAGATATTTAAAACGGAAATTTCACAAGTGACAAAAAGGTCTAAATAGCTGTATTTAGATGAAAGCATTCTAAAAATGCCAATACTTGTCGATTTCATGCAAATTCAATCAAAACATAATGGATGGGTTCTACAATAAATGGCTGGCATCAGTATAATTAGTTATACATTTGGAGAGAGTTATGATAGAAAATCTACCTCAATACTTACCTGGCAGGGGAGATACCATGATCACCAAGGTGGTTTTACCAGAGCCAGGGCGAGGCTTATCCATTGTACCCCGAATGTGTTGATCCCTGAGATTTCCCACATATGGGAAACTCATCTGCATAATCTGTGGTAGTGGGGGGACTGCATTCTCACACCCCCCAAAAAGAAAATCTACCTCAAATCAATACTCAGTTAACAAAGAATAACCAAAAAGCTAGCTCTAAAACAATGCTGTGTTTGCATTTTTTTCAAAGGAAATGGCAATTTTAAAAAGAATCTCGGAATAGCAAAAAAGAAAAGAAAAAAGTATATATAGCTCTAAAGAAATATATTGACAGAAACAGAAAACAAATTTCCTGAGTGATAAAAAAATAGAACACATAAACAAAAATATCAAGAGCTATTTTGATGGGTGGGTGAAACCATTCGCAATACAGGACATGAGCTCAATGTGTGACAATACTCTTATTTGAGTGTTGTTGATGGCTACCGTATGGGAGACTGAAGAATACTTAGAAAAATAGCTTCCTTGTATCGTCTACAGAGGTAGTATTTTGGGAGAGGGGAGAGACCAGTCCCCAGTTTTCCATGGCGGGAAAGTGGCCGGGGTGAGGGTTCCTAAGCTTCTTGAGGGCCAGAATACTTCCTGAAAAGGTACCCAGGACAGAGGCCTGCTCGCAAGCGCCAACACAGCCCTCCCGACTGACACATACCACCTGCCTCAGGCTGCCCAGGGAGCCAAGGGTTCCTGTCAGAGGTTCCTAGGGGAAAGAGGTGTGTCTCGGGAGGGACTTTAATGCCATGCAGGAAGAGACAGTGTGCTTGGCTGGGTGTGTGAGGATCCTGGAATGTGCCACACAGCAGCTCTAGCACAGAGTGCTCGGCCAGTGGTGCCGGGTTCATTGGTTAGTCACATGGGAAAAGAAGCCAAGTCATGTCACTCTCTCCCACCTTGTACAGAAGTAAATTCCAGGTAGATCCATGAGTCGAAACCCTAAAGAGAAAGGTGTGAATGCATGGGGAAACTACCAAGGAGACTCTGCAACAGGAGAGTGGGAAAGGCGGTCCCGGGCAACACACAAAAACAAGACGCAGTAAGGG
>NW_007258494.1:3565-5464 GCF_000164805.1 Carlito syrichta | reverse complement strand
TAGCTGGTTAATTAGCTAGTTAAGTCAGCTGGCCAGCCAGATGGCTAGCTAGAATGCTAGCTAGTTAAGTCAGCTAGTTAAGTCAGCTGGCCAACCATCTTGGGAGCTAGGTAGCTAACTTGTTAAGTCATCTAGATAAGTCAGCTGGCTAGATCAGTAGCTAGCTAGTAAAGTCAGCTAGTTAAGTCAGCTGGCTAGCTATTTGGTTAGTTAAGTGATCTGGCTAGCCAGCTGCCTATCAGGGTAGCTATCTAATTAAGTCATCTGGCTAGCCAGCAGACTAGCTAAAGTCACCTAGTTAAGTCAGTTCACTGGACAGCAGGTTAGCTAGGTAGTTAAGTGGTTAACTCAGCTGGCAAACTAGCGGGCTATGTAGGTAGGTAGCTACCTAAGTCATATGGCTAGCCTTTAGGCTATCTAGTTATGTCAGCTAGATAAGTCCACTGGCTAATCAGCTTTCTAGCTAGGTAGATAGCTAATTAAGTCTGCGGGCTAGCCAGCTGGCTACATCCTTAAATCAGCTAGTTCAATCAAATGCATAGTAGCTGCATAGCTAGGTAGATAGGCAATTAATTCAGGTGGCTAGATAGCTGGACAGCTAGCTAAGTCAGCTGGCTATTCAGCTGCATAGTTAGTTAAGTCAGCACATTAATTCAGTTTTCTAGCTAGCTGGCAAGCTTGTTAAAAACCTATTTATGTCAGATGGGCACCCTGCTGGCTCACTAGTTATTTCAGCTAGTTAAGTCAGATGACAAGATAGGAAACTAGCTAGTTAAGTCAGCTAGATATGTCAGTTAGTTAGCTAGCCAAGGCAGCAAATTAAATCAGCTAGCCAGCCACGTTGCTAGCTAGCTAGCTAGTTATGTCAGCAGTCTAGAAAGCTGGCTAGCTAGTTAAGTCACCTAGTTAAGTCACCTGACTAGCAGGCTGGCTAGGTAGGTAGCTTGCTAATTAAGTCAGCCAGCTAGACAGCTGTCTACCTAGATAAGTCACCTAGTTAATTCAACTGGATAACCAGCTGACAAGCTATGTAGCAAGTTAGTTAAACCAATTGGATAGAAAGCAGGCCAGCTAGTTACGACAGCTAGTTAATTCAGATGGCTAGCAAGTTGGCTAACTAGGTAGTGACCTAGTTAAATCAGTAGACTAGCAAGCTTTATAGCTAATTAAGTCAGCTAGTTAAGTCAGCTGGCTATCCAGGTGGCTACAGAGTTAGAGAGCTAGTTAGGTGAGCTGGCTAGCCAGCTGGATAACTAGTTAAGTCATCTAGTTTAGTCACCTGCCTGGCCAGCTGCCTAGATCAATAATCAACTAGTTAAGTCAGCTGACTAACCAGGTAGCTAGGTAGTTAAGTCAACTCATTAAGTCGGTTGCCTAGCCAGCTCGCTAGCTTGTTAAAATGCTAGTTAATTCAGATGGCTACACAACTGTCTATCTAGTTATTTCAGCTTGTTAAGTCACCTGGCTAACTAGTTAGCTAGTTAAGTCAGCTATTTATGTCAGCTAGCTAGCTAGTTAAGTCAGCTAGTTAATTCGGCTAGCTAGCTAGCCAGCTAGCTAGCTATTTCAGCTTTTATATTTAGCTGACTAGCTAGATAGCTACCAAGTTAAGTCAGCTAGTTAAGTCAGCTGACCAGCTAGTTAAGTAAACTAGTTAAGTCACCTGGTTAACCAGCTGCCTAACTTGGTAGCTTGCTTGTTAATTCAGCTGGCTAGTCAACTGGCTAGCTAGTTAAGTCACCTCGTTAAGGCAGCTCGCTGGCCAGCAGATTAGCTAGGTAGTTAGGTACTTAAGTCAGCTGGTAAGTCAGTGCACTATGTAGGTAAGTAGCTAGTTAAGTCAGCTGGCTAGCCACCTGGCTACCTAGTGGTTTCAGCTAGTTAAGTCAGCTGACTAGC
>NW_007258494.1:1748-3214 GCF_000164805.1 Carlito syrichta | reverse complement strand
TAGTTAAGGCAGCTGTATAGTAAACCCAGCTTGCTCTCCTACTGTCCAGACATTTAGCTAGTTATTAAAGCTGGATGGCCAGCCAGCCAGTCAGCCCACTAACTAGCTAGCTGGCTGCCTAGCCAGCTAGCCATTCAGGTAACTAGCAAGTTAAGCCAGCTAGCCAGCCAACTAGTCAGCTTGTTATGTCAGCTAGCTAGCCAGCTAACTAGTTAAGTCAGGCTGCAAATCAGCTAACAATTCAGCTAGCTAGTTAAGTCAGCTAGCAAGTCAGATAGCTAGTCAGCTAGATAGTTAAGTCAGCCAGGCTGCTAAGTAGCCACTTAGCTAGTTAGTTAAATCAGTTATCTAGAAAGATAGATAGCTTATTTGCTAGCTAGTTATGTCAGCTTGATAATCAGCTAGCTAGTTAAGTCAGCTAGCAAATCAACTAGTTACTTGGCTAACTAGTTGGCCACAAACTCAGCTTCTTGGTCAGCTAACTAGTGGGCTCACTCTCTTTCCATCAGGTCAGCTAACTATTCAGCACGCTCACCAGCCAGCAGACCAACTCACATATCGGCTTACTAGCATGCCATTAGGACAGCTAACTAGTAACTTTCTCGCCAGTTATGTAGTTAAGTCAGCCCACCAGTAGGCTCGCTCACCAGCTTACTTGTTAAGGCAGCTCACACTTTGGCTCACCTGCAGGTCAAGTAGGTAAGTTGGCTCAATTGACGGCTCACTTGCCAGTCGACTAGGTAAGTCTTCTGACCAGACAGCTCACTCACTAGCCAACTCAAATCAGCTGACCAGTCAGCTCATTCGCTGGCCGACTATTTAATTTAGCTGACCAATTGGCTCACTCGCCAGCGAGACTAGTTAAGTCAGCTAACTGGTAGAGGAGTAGACAGCCAAGTAGTTAACTAAGCTAACCCATCGGCTGACTAGTTGGCCCACTTTTCAGGTGTCGAGTTAGCTCAACTAACTAGTAGGCCAAATAGGCCACCTGAATTATGGGCCAGCTAGTCGGCTGACTAATTGGGTCAGGAACCCAGACAGACAACTGGTTAAATGAGTTAGCTAGTGGGTCAACACGTCAGTAAACTAACTAACACAGCTAACTAGTCAGCCGATTATTCGGGAAAATGTTAAGCCATCTAACAAGTCGGCCTAGTAGTCAGCCAATGTGTTTAACCAGCTAAGTAGTCAGGTGACTCATCAGCCAAAATGTTGTCACCCAGCTAACTCATTAACTACTTAAGTGAGCTGGTTAACTCGTTTAAAAGCTAGTTAAAACTGTTAGCTAACTCATTAACCAACTAGTTAAGTGAGGTAGCTACCTCGTTAGGCAGCTAGTTAAGTCAGCTAGCTAACAAGGTCACTAGCTATGTCAGCTTGCTAAGTCAGCTAACTCACTAGTTAGCTAACTATTTAAGTCAGCTACTTAAGTCTGCTACCTAACTAGTTAGCTAATTATTAAATCA
>NW_007258494.1:1231-1728 GCF_000164805.1 Carlito syrichta | reverse complement strand
GTCAGTCAGCTGGCTATTTAAGCTGGCTGGATAGCCAGCTGGCCAGCCTGCTAGCTAGCTGGCTGCCTAGACTTCCAGCCAGCCAGGTAGCCAGCTAGTTAAGCCAGCTGTCTAGCCATCTAACCAACAAGGTAGCCTGCTAGTTAAGTCAGCTAGCTAGCCAGCAAGCCAGCCCACTAGTAGTCAGCTAGTTAAAACATGTAGCTAGCCAGCTAGTAGTTAAGTCAACTAGCAAGTCAGCTAAATATTCAGCTAGCTTTTTAAGTCACCTAGCTACTCAGGTTCCTAGTCATCTTGCTAGTGAAGTCGGCTAGCTGACTATCAAGCTGGCTAGTCAGCTAGCCATTCAGCTTGATAGTTAATTCAGCTAGCTGGCTAACTAGCCAGTTACCTAGCTAGTTATGTCAGCTAGCTAGACAGCTGGATAGGTTTTTTGCTAGCTAGTTATGTCAGCTAGATAGCCAGTTAGCTAGACAGCTAGCTAGTTAAGTCAGCTA
>NW_007258494.1:0-763 GCF_000164805.1 Carlito syrichta | reverse complement strand
TAGTTAAGTCAGTTGGCTGTCCAGCTTTCTAGGTAAATAGATAGCTAGTTAAGTGTGCTTGCTAGCCAGCTGGCTACTAAGTTAAGTCAGCTAGCTAAGTCAGATGACAAAGCTGCTGGATAGCTAGGTAGCTAGGATATTAAGACAGCTGGCTAGACAGCTGGCAGGTAGTTAATTCAGCTAGTTTAGTCAGCTGGTTAACCAGTTGAGTAGCTAGTTAAGTCAGCATGTTAAGTCAGTTGTCTAGCCGGCATGCTTGCTATTTAAAAAGTCTGTTAGGTCAAATGGGCAGCCAGCTGGCTCGCTAGTTATTTCAGCTATTTAAGTCAGATTACTAGCTAGGAAGCTAGCTAGTTAAGTCAGCTAGATATGTCAGCTGTCTAGTTAGTTAAGTCAGCTAGTTAAGTCAGCTAGCTATATTATAGCTAGCTAGGTAGCTACCTAGGTAAAACAGCTAGTTAAATCAGCTGGCTAGCTAGTTAATTCAGTTAGTTAAGTCAGCTGGCTAGCCAGCTGGCTAGCTAGTTAAGTCAACTAGTTAAGTCAGCTGGCTGGCATGCAGGTTAGCTAGGTCATTAGGTAGTTAAGTCAGATGGCAAGCCAATGGGCTATGTATGTAGGCAGCTAGTTAAGTCAGGTGGCTAGCCATCAGGCATCTACTTACAGCAGCTAGTTTATTCAGCTGGCTATCCAGGTGTCGAGCTAGGTAGCAAGCTAGTTAAGTGTGCTGGCTATCCAGCTGGCTACCTCATTAAGTCAACTG
>NW_007258493.1:6486-7536 GCF_000164805.1 Carlito syrichta | reverse complement strand
AATTTTTGGCAGACGAGTCGGCCGACTAGTTAGCTTGTTTAATACCTTGGCTGCCTATTCGGCCAACTTGTTTGCTGGCATAAAACGTTGGCCGAATAGTCGGCCGACGATTTAGCAGGGTAAACTAGTTGACTGACGAGTTGACCCTCTAGTTAGCTCGGTTAACTAGTTGGATGACTAATTTCCTGACCTAACTAGTCGCCCGATTAGTTGGCCGACTTATTAGCTGACCTAACTAGTAGACCGATTAGTTATCAGATGGAAGTTGTCGACTTACCAGTTGGCCCACTAGTTGGCCGATTGGTTAGCTAATTTAACTGGTTGGAATGCTAGCAGGCCGACCGATTAGCTGACTTAACTAGTCAGCTGGTGAGTGGGCCGACAGGTTAGCTGACTTAACTAGTCTACCGGCAAGTGAGCTGATTGGTCAGCTGAATTAACAAGTTCACCGGCAATTGAACCAATTGGTCAGCTGGCATAACTAGTCAGCCTGCAGGTGAGTCGACTGGTCAGCCGACTTAAGGAGTTGGCTGGCGTGTGAGATGACTGCTCAGCTGAATTTAGTCAGCTGGAGAGTGAGCCGACTGGTCAAAATTAACTAGTCGGCTGGTGAGTGAGCCAACCAGTGAGCTGACTTAACTAGTGGGCCAGTGAGTGTGCTGACGCATCAGCTACCTTATCTATTCGGCTGGTGAGTGAGCCAACATGTGAGCTGACTTAACTAGTTGGCTGGTGAGCAAGCATATAAGTTCACTGACCTGTTGGCCAGCGAGCGAGTTGACAAGTTAGTTGACCTGTTGGCTGGCAAGCGAGCTGACTAGTTTGCTGAACGGTTGGCAGGAGAGCAAGCCAAATATTTAGCTGAACTGATGGAAAAGGAGAGAGCACACTAGTTAGCTGACAAGCTAGCTGAGTTGCTAGCCAGCTAGTTAGCCAAGTAACTAGCTGGTTTGCTAGCTGAATTAACAAACTAACTGACTAGCTAGCTGGCTATCTAGCTGACATAACTAGCTAGCAATCAAGTTATTTAGCTGTCTAGCAAGTTGACTT
>NW_007258493.1:0-5922 GCF_000164805.1 Carlito syrichta | reverse complement strand
GATGGCCCCCTGGCCAGCCAGCCAGCTTATATAGCCAGTCGTCAGGTGGGACAGTTGGATAGAAAGCTGACTTAACTAGCCAACCACCATGGTGTTCAACTGCCTAGCGAATGGACTTATTATCTGGCCACCTACCTGACCAGCCTGCTAACCAGCCATCTTAACATGCCAGTCATCTAGTTAGCCAGCTGGCTAACCAGTTGACTTAACTAGCTAACTTAATTAGATAGCCATCTGGATAGCCAGCTGGCTTAACTAGCTAGCCACATAGCTAGCTAGCCAGCTAGGCAACTCACTTAACTTGATGACTTAACTAGCTAACCCGCTGGGTAACCAGCTGACTTAATTAACTAGATACCTAGCGAAACAGGTGGCTAGCCAGCTGACTTAACTAGCTGACGTAAGCAGCTAGACAGCTGACTAGCCAGGTGAATTAACTATGTAGCTACCTAGCTAGCCAGTTGACTTGTCACTTGAATTAACTAGTTCACTTATCAAGCTAGCCAGCTGGCTAGCCAACTGACTCAACTAGATGGCCTAACTAGTTAGCCAGCTGGCTAACCAGCTGACTTAAGTAGCTGACATGTCTAGCTAGCCAGGTGGCTAGCCATCTGATTTAAATAACTTGCTACTGATGTATACCGTTAGCTTGCCCGCTGAATTAATTACCTACCTACATAGCTAAAAAGCTGACTATTGAGTTGGCTTAACTAGGTGACTTAACTAGCTAGTCAGCTGGCTAGTCGGTTGACTTAACTGGTTAGCTACCCAGATAGGCAGATGGCTATCCAGCTGACTTATGTAACTGACTCAACTAGCTAACCAGCTGAGTTATCTATCTGATTTAACTAGGTAGCCAGCTGGCTGGCCAGCTGAGTTACCTAACTGACTTAACCAGCTAGCCAGATGGCTAGCCAACTGGCTTAACTAGTTAGCTACCTATCTAGCCAGCTGGGAAGCCAGATTAATTAACTAACTGACTTAACTAGCTAGCTAGCTGACTAGCCAGCTGACTTAACTAGGTTGGTACCTAGCTATTCAACTGGCTAGCCAACTGACTTAACTAGTTGACTTAACCAGCTAGCAACATGGCACAACAAGCTGACTTAACTTGTTAGTCAGCTGGCTTCCCAGCTGATTTAACAAGCTCTCTACCTAGCTAGCTAGCTGACTAGTCAGCAGACTTAACTAGCTGACTTAATTAGATAGCCAGCTGACTTAACAAGCTTGCTACCTAGCTAGACAGCTGGCCAGCCAGTTGACTTAACAAGCTGAATTAAATAGCTGGCCTGCTTGCTACACAGCTGAATTAACTAGTTTGCTATATATCTAGCCAGCTGGCAAGCTAGCTGAATTTAATAGGTGACTTAACTAGCTAGCCAGCTGACTAGACAGCTGACTTAAGTAACAATCCACCTAGCTAGCCAGCTAGATATCCAGTTGACTTAACTAGGTGGCTTAACTAGCTAGCCAGCATGCTAGAGAACTGACTTAACTATCCAGCAACCTAGCTAGCCAGCTGTCTAGCCAGCTGACTTAACTAGGTGACTTATGTAGCTAGCCAGCTGGCTAGCAGGCAGACCTATCTGCCTACCTACCTACCTAGACAGATGGTTACCCACCTGAGTTATCTAGCTAGCTAACTATGTAGCCCACTGTCTTGCCAGCTGAATTAACTACCGAACTACCTACTTAAACAGCTGGCTAGTGAGTTGACTTAACTTGGTTACTTAACTAGCTAGCCAACTGGCTAGACAACTGTCTTAAAAAGCTAGCTTCCCAGCTAGGTAGCTGGATAGCCTGCTGACTTAGCTCGCTGACTTTTCTAGCAAGAAAGCTGACTTAACTGGATGACTTAACCAGTTAGTAATCTAGCTAGCCAGCTGTCTTAACTAGCTGGCTTAACTACCTAGCTACCTAGCTAGCTGACTTAAGTGACTAGCTACCTGACATAATTAGCTGACTTATATAGCTAGCTTCCTAGCTACCCAGCTGACTTAACTAGCTGAAATAACTAGTTAGCCTGATGGGTAGCTATCTGACTTCAATAGCTTTTTAACTAACTAACCACCTGAATAGCCAACAGATTTAACAAGCTGACTAAACTAGCTAGCCAACTGGTTTCCAGCTGACTTAACTAGCTGTGTTAACCAGCTAGTCAGCTGGCTAGCCAGGTCACTTAGCTGGCTGCCTATCTAGCAAGCTGACTAGCCAACTGTCTTACCTAGCTGACTTAAGCTAGCAATCTGGGTAGCCAGCTCATTTAAGTAGCTAGCTTCCTACTTTGCCAGCAGGCTAACCAGCTGACTTAACTTGCTGACTTGAACAGCTAGCCTACTTGCTAGCGAACTGACTTATCTAGCTAGATACCTAGCTAGCCAGCTGACTAGATAGCTGACTAAACTAGCTGACTTAACCAGCTAACCAGTTGGCTAGCCAGCTTACTTAACTCGAAGACATCACTATCTAGCCAGGTAGCTATCTACTTTACTTAGCTAGCTAACTATCTACCTTGCCAGTTTGCTAGCCAGCTCTCTAATCTAGCTGAATTAACTAGCTAGCTAGCTGGCTAGCTAACTGACTTAAATACCTCCCTAGCTAGGTAGACAGTTGGCCAGCCAACTGATTTAATTAGCTGAATTAACTAGCTAACTACCTAGCAAGACAGCTGACTTAAATAGTTGGCTAACTAGCTAGCTACCTAGCTACCAGCTGATTTAAACAGTTGGATAACTAGATAGCTACCTTGCTAACAAGCTGACTTAAATAGTTAGCTGTGTAGCTAGCTAACTGACTTAACCAGCTAGCTAACTAGTTAGCTTACCCCTTATCTAACATGCCAGCTAGCTGATATAATCATCCAACTTAACTCTTTAGCTAACAAGCTTCCTAGGTGGTTCAAGCAGCTGACAACTCTTTAGCTAGCTAGCTAACTAGCTGACTCATCCAGCTGACTTAACTAGTTATCTAACTAGCTAGCTAGCTTACTCAACCAGCTGACTCAACCCGTTTGCTAACTAGTTAGCTAGATGACTCAACCATCTGACTTAATTACTTATTTAACTAACTTCCTGACTCAACCTGTTGTCTTAACCCATTAGCTAACTAGCTAGCTAGCTGTCTTAGCCAGCTGACTTAATTAGAAATCTGACTTAAGTAGTTGAATTAGGAAGGTGACTTAAATTCTTTGGTAGCTCACTTAACTGGCCGACTATACTACTTAGCTAGTTGACTTAAGTATTTGAATTAGTTAGCTAACTATTTAACTAGCTGACTAACTAGCTGACTTAACTAACTACCTAACTAGTCAGGTAGCAGACTTAAGTAGCTGACTTAAATATTTAGCTAACTAGTGAGCTAGCTGACTTAGCTAGCTGACTTAGCTAGCTAGCTGGATAGATAGCTGACTTAGCTAGCTAACTTATCTCGTTGGCTAATGAGATAGCTAGTTGACTTTACGAGTTGGTTAACTAGCTACCTGTCTTAACTAGTTGTTAAACGAGTTATCCAGTTGATTTAACTAGTTGCTTAACGAATTAGCTAGGTGACTGAACTTGGTTGACAAGTCGGCAGAAGATTTAGCTTTTTTAACACATTGGCAGACTACACGACCGACTTGTTAGCTGGCTTAATAAGTATGCTGACTAGTCAGCAGACTAGTTAGCTGTGTTAGATAGTTGACTGACGAGTTGGCCCACTAGTCAGCTCTGTTAACGAGTTGGATGGCTGATGTGCTGACCTAACTAGTCGGCCAATTAGTAGTCCGATTACTTAGATGGCCTAACTTGTCGGTGACTACTGAGCTGAGCTAACTTGTCAGCTGACAAATTAGCTCACTATTCGGCCGATTGGTTATCTGACTTAAATAGTTGGCCGGCTAGGCGGTTGACCAGTTAACTGACTTAATTAGTTGGCCAGTAAGAGCCGACAGTTGAGCTGATTTAACTAATTGTCCAGTAAGTGATCCGACAGGAAAGATGGTTTAACTAGTCAGCCAATGAGTGAGTCGATTGGTCAGCTGACTTAACTATTCGGCTAGCGAGTGAACTGACTTCTAGGTTGACTTTATTCAACTGGTGAGTGAGCCGACTTGTCAGAGGACTTAACTAGTAGCCCAGCCAGTGAGGTGACCAGGGAGCCAATTTAACCTGTCGACCGGCGAGTGAGGTGACAAGCGAACTGCCTTAACTAGTCAGCTGATGGGTGAACTGACTTTTGAGTTAACTTAGCTATTCAGCTGGAGAGAAAGTCGACTAGCTAGCTAACCTGCTGGCCTGTGGGAGAGCCAAAATTTAGTTTACCTTTTGGCTGGTGAGCGAGCCGACTAGTTTGCAGAATGGTTGGCAGGCAAGGGAGCCGACTAGTTAGCTGATCTGATGGAAAGTGAGTGATCCCACTGGTTAGATGACCAGCTAGCTGAGTTGATAGCTGAATAGTTAGCTAAGTAAATAGCTGATTTACTAGCTGACTTAACTAGCTAGCTGACTAGCTAGCTGGCTATGTAGCTGACATAACTGGATACCAAACAAACTACCTAGCTTTATAGCTAGCTGACTTAGATTGCTAGCTAACTGGCTAGATAGCTGGATAGGTGATTTAACTATTGAGTTGACCAGCTAGCTAGCTGACTAGCCAGTTGAATAGCTAGCTGACTAGCAAGTTGAATAGCTAGCTGACTTAACTAGATAGCTGAATAGACAGCTGACAGGCTAGCTGACTTAACTAGCTAACTAGATAGCTAGCTAACTTAAGTAGCTGGCTAGCAAGTTGGCTGGATAGCTTGCTAGCCAACTGACTTAACTAGCTATCCAAATATTTGGCTACACTGCTAGCCATTTGGCTTAACTAGCTAGCTACCTGGCTGACTTGCTGGCTATGGAGCCAGCTAGCCAGCTAGAGGGCTGGCCAGCTGGATAGCCAACCGACTTGATTAGGAAGCCCACTGGCTGGACAGTCAGATAGACAGCCAGCTTAACTAGTGAGCCACACTGCTGGTCACTGGATAGCCAGCCAGCTAAACTAGCTGGCCAATGACCTGACAAGCCTGCTAACCAGCTGGCTTAACTTGTCAACCACCTAGCTAGTCAGTCGTCTAACTAGCTGACTTAACTAGCAGACTTAACTAGATAGGCATACGGCTAGCCAGCGGGCTTAACTATCTAGCCACCTAGCTAGCCAGTTGCTTAGCCAGCTCACTTAACTCGCTGATTTAACTAGGTAGCCAGCTGGCTAGCAAACTGACTTAATTAGCTAGCTACCTAACTAGCCAGGTGGCTAGCAAGCTGACTTAACTAGCTGACTTAACCAGGTAGCCAGCTGGCTAGTCAGCTGACTAAAGTAGCGAGCTACCTAGCTAGCCAGTTGGCTAGCCACTTGAATGAATTAGTTGACTTAACCATCTAGGCAGATGGTTAACCAGCTGACTCAACTAGCTGACATAACAATTTAGCCAGCTGGCTAGCGAGCTGACATAACTAACTGAAAACACTAGCTAGACTGGTGACTAGCCAGCTGACTTAACTAGCTAGATACCTAGCTAGCCAGCTGGGAAGCCAAATGAATGAACTAGCTGCCTAAAATAGCTAGCCAGCTGGCTAACCAACTGATTTAACTAGTTCACTAACTAGTTAGTCACTTGGCAAGCCAGGTGACTTAACTATCTGACTTAAATAACTGGCCTGCTTGCTAGTCAGCTGAATTAATTAGCTTGCTATAAAGGTAGCCAGCTGGCTAGACACTGAATTAGCTAGGTGACTTAACTAGGTAGCCCACTGTCTAGCCATCTGACTTAATTGCAAGCTGCCTAGATAGCCAGCTGGCTAGCCAGTTGACTTAACTGTGTGACTTAACTAGCTAGCCAGCTGGCTGGACAGCTGACATAACTAGCTAGCTACCTAGCTAGTCAGCTGTCTAGCCAGCTGA
>NW_007258492.1:6705-7701 GCF_000164805.1 Carlito syrichta | reverse complement strand
GCAAAGAAATGGAATGGAGAGGAATGGAATAGAATAGAATAGAATGGAAAGGAATGAAATGGAATGGAAGGGAGAGGAATGGAATGAAGAGGAATGGAATAAAATAAAATGTAGTGGAATGAAATGGAAAGGAGAGGAATGGAATGGAATGGACATAAATGGAATGGATTGGAGAGGAATGGAATGCAATGGAATGCAGAGGAATGGAATGAAATGGAGAGGAATGGAATGGAGAGGAAAGGAATAGAATGGAGAGTAATGGAATGGAGAGAAATGGAAAGGAATGGAATAGAGAGTAATGGAATGGAGTGGAGAGGAACAGAAAGGAGAGGATTGGAATGTAATAGAATGGACAGGAATGGATTATACTTGAATGTATCAGAATGGATGGCGTGCAATGGAGAGGAATTGAACGGAGTAAATGGAATTGAGAGAAATATAATAGAAAGCAGTGTAGTGGAATGGAATGGAGTCGAATGGATCGGAAAGAAATGAAACGGAGAGGAATGCAAAGCAATGGAGTGGATTGAAATGGAATGGAGTGGAGTGAAATGGAATGTAATGAAATTGAGAGGAATGAAATGGAGAGGAAAGACATGGAATGGAGTGGAATGGAGTGGAATGGAATGGAATTGAATGGAGAGGATTGGATGGAATGCAATATAATAGAATGGAGTGGAATCGAGAGGAATGGAATGGAAAGGAGAGGAATAGACTGGATAGGAATAGAATGGAATGGAATAAAATGGAAAAGAATGGAATGGAATGGAGTGAAGAAGAATGGAATAGAATATTGAGAAATGCAATGGACTGGAAGGAAATGGAATAGAGAGGAATGGAATGGATGGAATGGAGAGAAATGGAATGGAAGCAAGTGGAGTGGAATGGAATGGAGTGGAATAAAATGGAATGGAGAGGAATGGATGGAATGGAGTAGAGTGAAATGGAATGGAGTAGAGTGGAATGGAATGGAAAGGAATGGAATGGAGAGGGAAG
>NW_007258492.1:4176-5425 GCF_000164805.1 Carlito syrichta | reverse complement strand
GTAACAGAATGGAATAGAGTGGAATGGAGAGGAATTGAACGGAATAAATAGAATTGAGGGGAATGTAATAGAATGGAGAGGAGTGGAATGGAATGGAGTGGAATGGAATGGAATTGAGAGGAATGGAATGCAATAGAGTGAAAGGAAATGGAATGGAGTGGAGTGGAATGGAATGGAACTGAGCAGAATGAAATGGAGAGGAAAGAAATGGAATTGGGAGGAATGGAAAGCAATGAATGGAGAGGATTGCAATGGAATGCAATAGAATAGAAAGGATTGGAATCGAGAGGAATGGAATGGAATGTGGAGGAATAGACAGGAGAGGAATGGAAAGGCATGGAATGGAATTAAATGGAAAGGAATGGAACTGAATGGAATGGAATGGAATGTGGTGAAGATGAATGGAATAGAAGCTAGAGATATGAAATGGAATGGAAGGAAATGGAATAGAGAGGAATGGAATGGATAGAATGGAGAGGAAAGGAATAGAATAGAATGAATTGGAATGGAGAAGAATGGAATTATATCGAGAGGAATGGAATGGAATGGAAGGGAGAGGAATGGAATGGAGAGGAATGGAATGGAATGGAATAGAATTTAGAGGAATTAAATAGAATAGAAAAGAATGGAACGGAGAGGAATGGAATGGAGTGACTAGAGTGGAATGGAGAGGAATTGAATGGACTTGGGTGGAAGAGAATGCAACGGAGAGGCATGGAATGGAATGGAACGGTGAGGAATTTAATGTATTGGAGTGGAGTGGAATGCAATGCGATGGACTGGAATGGAATAGAAAGGAGAGGATTGGAAAGGAAAGGAATACAAT
This sequence comes from Carlito syrichta, assembly GCF_000164805.1. Taxonomy (NCBI): domain Eukaryota; kingdom Metazoa; phylum Chordata; class Mammalia; order Primates; family Tarsiidae; genus Carlito; species Carlito syrichta. The sequence goes on along the minus strand of NW_007258492.1, from coordinate 4,599 downwards.
GGAATGGAAGGCAGACAATGAAATGAAGTGTAATGGAAAGGTATGGAGAGGAATGGAATGGACTGGAATGAAGTGGAATGGAATGGAATTTAATGGAATAGAATGGAGAGGAATGGAGGAAAAATGAGAGGAATGGAATGCAGAGGAATGAAATGGAATTGTATGCAATGGAATGGAATACAGAGGAGTGATAGGGATTGATGGAATGGAATGGAATGGAATAAAGGGCAATTTAATGGAATGAAACGGAGAGGAATGGTATGGAAGGGAGAGGAGTGGAATGTAGAGAAATGGAATGGAACAGAGAGGATTGGAATGGCATGAGGTGGAATGGAATGGAATGCATTGGAGAGGAATGGAATAGTATAGAGAGGAATGGATTGGAATGGTGTGGAATGGAATGGAATTAAATGTCGAGGATTG
>NW_007258492.1:1765-2521 GCF_000164805.1 Carlito syrichta | reverse complement strand
GGAACGGAATGTAATTGATAGGATATGAATAGAATGGAAGGAATAGAATGAAGATAAATTGCAAAGAATGGAGAGGAATGGAATGTAATGGAGAGGAATGGAATGGAGAAGAATGGAATGGAATGGTTTGGAATGGAATGGAGAGGTTTGGGATGGCCAGAAATGGAATGGAGTGGAATGGAATGGAGAGTAAATGAATGAAATGGAATGAAGAGGAATGGTATGGAAATGACGGGAATGGAATGGATAAGAATGGAATGAAATGGGGAGGAATTTAATGGAGTGGAATGGAATGGAATGGAGTGGAAGGGAATGGTATGGAATGGAATGTTATGGGGTGAAATGAAATGGAATGTATGGAGTGGAATGAAATGAAGTAGAATGGAATGGAATTGATTGGGTTGGAATGGAATGGAATGGAACGGAGAGGAATGGAATGGATAGGAATGAATTAGGGAGGATTGGAATGTAATAGAATGGAGAGTAAGGCGTTAGAGTTGAATGGAATTTAATGGAATGGAGTGGAATGGAATGCAGACGAATGGAATGGAATGGAAGGGCAATGAATAGCATGGAATGGAATGGAGAGAGAGGAACGGAATGAAATGGAAAGGAATTGAATGGAATGGAATGGAATGGAAAGGAATCGAATGAATAGAAATTGCCAAGAATGGAGAGGAATGGAATGGAGAAGAATGGAATGGAATTGTTTGGAATGGAATGGAGAGGTATTGAATGGACAGAAATGGAATGGAA
>NW_007258492.1:0-831 GCF_000164805.1 Carlito syrichta | reverse complement strand
ATGGAACAGAGTGCATTGGAATGGCATGAGGTGGAATGGAATGGTATGGAATGGAATGGATTGGAGAGGAATGGAATGGACTAGAAAGGAATGGATTGAAATGGTGTGGAATGGAATGGAATGAAATGCCGAAGAATGGACTGAAATGAAATGCAGAGGAATGGAGTGGAATGAAATAGAGATGAATGGAATGGAATGGAAGGGCATGGAATAACAAGGAATGGAATGGAGGGGGAGGAAGGGAATGTAATGGACACGAATTGAATCGAATGGAATGGAAAGGAAAGGAATAGAATGAAGAGAAATTGCAAAGAATGGAGAGGAATGGAATGGAATGCAATGGAATGGAATGGAATGGAGAGGAATGGAATGGAGAAGAATGTAATGGAATGGTTTGGAATGGGATGGAGAGGTATGCAATGGTATGGAATGGCCAGAAATGGAATGGAATGGAATGGAGAGAAGAAGAATGGAATGGAATCGTGAGAAATAAAATGGAATGGAAGGAAAAGGAATAGAGGGGAATGGAACGGATGGAATGGAGAGGAATGGAATGGAATGGAATTGATTAAAATAGAAGCGAATGGAGAGGATTGAATTGGAATGTAAAAGAGTGGAATCGAGAGGAATGGAATGGAGTGGAATGGAATGGAATTGATTGGAATAGAATGGAATAGAGAGGAATGCGTTAGAGTTGAATGCAATTTAATGAAGTGGAAAGGAATGGGGAGGAAAAAAATGGAATGGAATGGAATGGAGAGGTATGGAATCGAATGGAGTGGAGTGGAATGGAATGGAGTGGAATGAACTGGAATGGAGAGGAATAGATGA
>NW_007258491.1:204713-254996 GCF_000164805.1 Carlito syrichta | reverse complement strand
TCCTGATTTCCATGAGGGTATTTCCTTCATTTTCTAAGGTTCTTATGGTTTGAGGTTTTACATTTAGGTCTCTGATCCATTTGGAGTTAACCTTTGTGCATGGGGATAGATAGAGGTCCTGTTTCAATCTTCTGCATGTGGTCAGCCAGTTTTCCTAGCACCATTTACTGAATAGGTTCTCCTCTCCCCAGTGGTAGGTGGTGGGGGCTTTGTCGAAGATGAGTTGGTTGAGAAATTGAGGTTTTGCTTCTGGAATCTCAATTTTATTCCATTGATCTATATGCCTGTTCCTGTACCAATACCAAGCTGTTTTGATGATTGTAGCTTTATAGTAAAGTTTGAAGTCTGGTAATGTGATACCACCTGCTTTATTTTTTTTTTGCTGAGGATTGTTCTGGCTATTCTTGGACGTTTGTGTTTCCATATGAATTCCTGTGTTGTTTTTTCTAGGTCTGAGAAGAATATTGCTGGTAATTTGATGTGTTATGGTTAAAATTTTAATGATGGGCCGGGCTCGGTGGCTCAGCCTGTAATCTCAGCACTTTGGGAGGCCGAGGGGAGCGAATTGCCTGAGCCCGCAGGTTCGAGACCCTCCCAGGCAAATTGACGAGACCACCTCTCTATAGTAAATCAAAGACCAGCTGGGCGTGGTAGCGCATGCCTGTAGTTCCGGCTACTCGGAAGGCTGAGGCGGAAGGATCGCCAGAGCCCAGCAGGTCAAGGCTGCGGTGGCCGGGAGCAGCCACTGCACTCCAGTCTGGGCGACAGAGTGAGACTCCAACTCAAAAAAATAATAATAATAAATAATAAAAAATAATATATATACAAGTGATTACCAAATAGGCATAAGGTAAAATGGAAAATTCCTAAATATATCAGGAAATTGTTACATATCTCTAAATATCTAATAGAACAAGTCACATAACAGTAAGATTACAATATTTGGAAAACTAATGTGTGAGTTTGTTCTAATGTACATAAATAGGGCACTGAATCCAACATACAGAACAGTTTTTAATGATCATATGCTGAGTTTCAAATGTTTTAAGGGACTGAACAGTGTGGGTTCTCTACTGACAGTGGAAGAATAAAAAATAGAAAAATGTCTAAAAATTTGGAAAACAAACAATAGACTTCTAAATATCCCAAGGGTAAAAAAAAAAAAGTCACAATAAAAAGAAAATATTTTTAACTCATTGTTAATAAAAATACAACATATAAAAATTTCTGAATGGCAGCTACAGCCATGCCTGTAAGGAAATTTATGGTTTTAAAGGCAAAGGAAAAGAAAAAAGGCTAAAAATCAATGACCTCAACTTCAAGTTCAGGAAAATAGAAAAAGACAGTAAAATAAACCTAGAGATAATAGAAGGAAAGAAGCAATAAAAAGTATAAAATCTATAAATGTAATTGAAAGGAAATTTTTTAGGAAACCAGAAAAGAACATGAATTTGCTAAATAGTCATTCCAAGAGGCTGGGGGGAAAGTAAACCCAATAAAATTTGTAGAAAAGAAACAATGGCAATGAAAGCAAAAGTTAATGAAATAGAAACTAAAAAAAAGTGGGGAAGGGAGCTGGAGAGAAGCTGACCAACAAAACTGACACAGGTTCTTTGAAATGACTAATGGCGAGATGGTTAAAAAAAAAACCAAGAGGGTACAAATGAATTTTAAAAAGAGATATGCATTAGAAAAAGAGATAAAACTATATTTGCAAATGATAAGATTGCCTACAACGCAGGAGAATCTACAGATAAACATTTAAAAACTAATAATAAGATTCATCAAGGTTGGGGATAAAGAACAATATACAAAACCTTTAAAGTTCCTTTACACTGGAAATAACAAAATAGAAAATTTAATTTAAAAAATTACATAAAAAGAAACAACAGCAACTGAACTATAAAGAATAAAGGACTAAACCCTACAAATATGCACATGAACTTAATAAAAAAATTTCCTTTTTTTTTTTTTTTTTGAGTTGGATTCTCACTCTGTCACCCAGGCTAGAGTGCAGTGGCATGCTCATGGCCACTGCAGTCTCGACCTGTTGGGCTCAGGAGATCCTTCCATCTCAGCCTTCCAAGTAGCCAGAACCACAGGCATGTGCCACTATGCCTGGCTACTTTTTGGTTTATTGTAGAGACGAGGTCTTACCAAGTTACCGAGGCTGTTCTCAAACCCCTGGGCTCAGGCAATCCTCTCGTCTTGGCCTCCCAAAGTGCTGGTACTACAGGCTTGAGCCACCGCACCCAATCTTATGTAGTTTTCAATAGTTTATTGAAGAACCTAAAAGAGAACTTGAATAAGGAGAAACTTTACATTGTTCATGAATTAAATAAATCAACATTATAAAGCTATTAATAATCTATAAATTCATTACAATTCTAATCAAGATCTCAAATTGATTTCTATTTACTATGATTGTATGCAAAACCTATGTGGCCAAAGAACTGCTAAGACAATTTCAGAGAGAAAGAATAAAAAACAATTTCAAGACATTAAAAAACAAGTAATTGGCCAGGCATAGTGGCTCACGTATGTTATCCCAGTACTTTGGGAGGTTGAGGCGAGAGGATTGCCTGAGCTCAGGGGTTGGAGACCAACCTGAGCAATATGGCGAGACCTCATCTCTACAATACATAAATAAATAAAAATCAGCCAGGCGTGGTGGTGCATGCCTGTGTTTCCAGCTACTTGGAAGTCCAGCAGGTTGAGGCTGCAGTGGCCGTGAGCATGCTACTGCACTAAAAAAATGAACTATAAAGGAAAAGACGATTTATAAAAACTAAAACCATTTGATCAAATGTATCACTCTATTTTTAGAAAGGAAAAAATATTAAAATTACAAAAATGCCCATCATTAAATAAATGATGGCACATCCAACAGTGGAATACTATGAAGCTTTAAAAAGTATGAGAAAGCTCTCCATATGCTGAGGTGGAAGGAGCACCAGGATATGCTGTTCAGAGATTAAAACAATATACAGAACTGAATGGATATAGTGTATTTGCTTGTGTTTGATTTAAGAAACTTTGGAAGGATAACTCTTGTTTCTTGTGGCAGAGGTTCAGGCAGGAACAAAGTAAATGAGGGACAGAGAAGTGTGGGTGGATATCTTTTCACTCTATGCCTTTTAACATACAAAACTATGTGAATGATTACTTTTATAAATTTTAAATGTACAAAACAAAACTTGTGTGTAGTAAAGACCCCCCAAAACAAAGCTGAAACACAAGTTAAATACAATTACAACTTAAGTAGCAGACAAAGCCTTACAATCTGCAATATGTCAAATACTCCTTCCAATCAGTAAGAAAAAGACACACCATATGAATCCATGACAAGACTATGAATTTGAATAGACACCTAACAAAAGAGGAATTATGGATATATTCAGAATTTAAAATATATTTGCTCTGACCATTTATCCAGAAAAGGTAAATTAATACAAAATTGTACCATTTTCATTCACCAGAAGCTCAAATCAAGGAGTCTTTGTTGAATGGTTTCAGACATATGCCAAGAGGCATCCTCCTTGTGGGAGTATTGGTTGGTACAGACAGTTTGAAGTGCCATTTGGCAGTGTTTAATAAAATTAAAAATCGGTATACCCTACAACCCAGAAATTTCACTTCTGGGTATGGAGCCTAGGCAGACTCCTGCAGATGTGCATAAGGAAGCACTTATAAAAATGTTTCTATTGGTGTATATTTTACAAACACTCATGTAGCACTTACTACATTCCAGTCAGTCATAATTCCAAGCATTTGACAACTATTACCTCATATAATCCTCATAACAACTCTAGGAGGTATCATTAAGATTCTCATCTTACATATTAAATTTAAAAATTAACGTAACAAAAAGGCTGAAAACATCGCTCGAGGTTATGTGGCAAGTAGTAGAACTGGGTGTGAACTTAGGCAGGTAGCCCAGCCCAACCCTAAATTCACATTATCTCTCGGTAAAATTCTGCAAACCACTTACAACTTCATCAGCAGAGGAATGAATATAGAGAATGTGCTATATTCACAGGATGAAATGCTATCAGCTACTAAACGGATAGCTATCTATCCTTTTTTTTTCATTTTTGTTTTTGATTTGGGGTCTCATTCTATCACCCAGGCTGGAGTGCAGTGGCACAATCACAGCTCACCACAGCCTCCAACTCCTGGGCTCAAAGGAGTCCCCCGCTTCAGTCTCCCAAGTAGCTAGCAGGCATACACCATCACGTACCTCTAATTTATTTATTTATTTATTTGTTTATTTAGAGATGAGGTCTTACCTAGACTGGTCTTGAACCCTGGGTTCAAGCAATCCTCCCTCCTCAGCCTCCCAAAGTGCTGGATTACAGGAGTGAGCCACTAGATTCAGCCTTTTTTTTTTTTTTTTTTTGAGTCAGATTCTCACTCTGTCTCCCAGACTGGAGTGCAGTGGCACACTCATGGCCACCACAGCCTCAATCTGCTGGTGACAAGAGATCCTTCCACCTCAACCTTCTAAGTAGCTGGAACTACAGGGCTGTGCCACCACGCCCGGCTAATGTTTATGATTTATTATAGAGTCAAGTTCTCACCAAGTTGCCCAGGCTGGTCTTGAAGCCCCGGGCTCAGGTAATCCTTTCACCTCAGCCTCCCAAAGTGCTGGGATTACAGGCATGGGACTGCACCTGGCTCACACTCTGCCTTTATCTATCTATCCATTCATTGATCCATGCATATGTAGCTATATTAATTATTTGCATATGAATAGCTCTCAAAACATAGTGATAAATGAAAACATTTTTCATATATAAAAGATATTTATATATGAATATAAATATAAATATTTACACATGAATAGCTCTCAAAGTATAGTAATGAGGACTGAAAAAATAAGATTCAGACAATTGTTATTATGGACCTCATGATACAATTCATGTAAGTTACAAAAACACACACATGCAAACCCATACTAAAAATGTTTTTGCAAATACAAGCGTGCAAAAGTATAAACATTTAATATGATACCACTAACTCATTATAGTGTTTGCTTCTGGGTGAGTGAATATTGAGTACAGTGTATTTGTAACTTATCTAATAGAACTGGAAGCCAACATGATAAAGTAGTCAAAGTACCCATACTAAAAGTATGGGTAGTGGACATATTTACTTTTCTTTAACTTTTAAGATTTTCAGGGGTTTTTAAAAAAGATTTCAGCCGGACTCGGTGGCTCAGTCTGTAATCCCACACCTTGAGAGGCTGAGGTGAGTGAATTGCCTGAGCCCGCTGGTTCGAGACCCGCCTGGGCAACTTGGCGAGCCCTCATCTCTACAATAAATCAAAAATCAGCCGGGTATGGTAGCACATGTTTGTAGTTCCAGCTACTTGGAAGGCTGAGGCGGAAGAATCGCCGGAGCCCAGCAGGTCGAGGCTGCGGTGGCCGGGAGCGGCCACTGCACTCCAGTCTGGGCGACAGAGTGAGACTCTGACTCAAAAAAAAAAAGATTTCATTTATTCAAAAATTCTAATGCAATGGTTTTACAATTCGAAATATCTCTTGAGATAAGTGTATTTCAATCCAAAAAGCATTGGTAGAAATCTAATGTTATGGCATTTTCAAATCAGTTGAACTTTTTATTATGACTTTGTGTTGCAAAAACAAAAATTCAAGTCAGGTCAGGATATTGTTTTCTATAGCTGACTGAATCTTGATAATTGTCATATAATTTTATTTTAACTTTATTAATGTTGACTTTTTTCCTATTAAAAATTGCATGATTGGTGCAGAAAAATCAGTAGGTAAAGGTAAATGAAATAAGAAAAGAAGGCTTCATCAGGGTACAAATCTACTTTAACACCATGGTGATGTCTCCTTTCTTCCTTCCTTCATTTATCTGTCTATCTGGATATTTACCCATGAAAAATGGCCCATTTTCTCTTGCATCTTAGAGAAGATCTACTTTTTTCAGGGAAGAGTCACTTGATGTTTCCTCTTAGTTATATAATGAAGATGTTTCCATTGTTCTTGGAAAATATATCATGGAAAATGTTTCTGGTCTTACAAAGACCACTCTTCACAATATTCCTTGACGTGCTGACTGTACCCTGAGGAGAGATGGATTAATTTCTACTTAGGAAAAAAAAAGAAAGAATCAAAATATTCAAATTTTGGAATATTGTTAAGATGAAAAAATATGATACACTTATAGAGTATAAATAGAATATTATCTATTAAAATGATATAGATGAATATTATTTATCTGAAAAGATGTTCACAACATGTGAGAAAGAGAAGGTTATAAAATAATTTGTTCAGTAGAATTTCATTTTTTTAAAGGTATAAATATGTAACTTATAGGATTCACTTCACTGTTTTAGGGAACAAATGTGGTCACATCAATTTCATTTTTCTAATTAGTATTCACATTCTTACTTGTTCCTATTATCAAGAAATACAATATTTTCCTTTTTTGCAAGCATGTTACCATTGTTTCCAGTTGGAACTTTCTTAGTTTAGGCTGGTCTTTCTTCCAAATGCCAGTTGAAGGGAGAACTCAAGTCTGACCAGTTCATCATGACAGTGTCATAGATGCCATACTGTGGGTCACTGAGGACTGGGCAGTTGCACAGACTCTTGTCCAAGGCTTGTCTCTAGCGCTGATACTTTCAAAGTTTGAGGCCCTGCCCCAGTGGTGTCCTTGCTAGGCGCCAAGGTCTCAAGCCACTGACATATGCTCGGCCTCAGAAGAAGGGCATCCCTTGTAAGCCACAGCTGGACCCAAATCCTTAGGACCTTGGGCCCTGGTCATCAGGCTAGGATCCTCCACTGCTCTCATGACTTCCATTTGAGTCATATCTGCAAGTGGACAGTGAACTTGTTCCTTTCCATATGAACCACCAACTTCCTCTGACTTCAAGTCTTGGGGAGCTGGGTTGCAGGCTCAGAATTTTCCCTTTCCGTTTTTTGCGGTTTTTTTTTTTTTGCTATTATAAGAAATTCATTGCATTGGAATAAATATCCATATGAACAAGTCCTGGATCAGAGGTACACATTTTTAAAGATTTTGACAAGGCAAACTGACCTTCAGAGAGGTTATAGTAATTTAGATTTTACACCCACAATATAAGAATGCCTTTTTTTTTTCATTTTTGCCAGTATTGGACATAATTTTTTAACACTTTGTTGAGGTATGTTAGACATAATTGCATATATTTAAAGTATACTCTTTAACAGATTTTGACATATATATAATATATATGCATTTGTGAAATCATCCAAATCAATATAATAAACCACCTTCACCTCCAAAAGTCTCTTCATGACCCTTTATAATTCCTTCCTCATACCTCTTACTCCCATCCCTAACATATCCAGGCAATCACTGATCTTCTTTCTGTGACTATAGATTATTTTGCATTTTTACAAATGTATTTGAATAGAATCATACAGTAATTTTTTTTTGCTGGCTACTTCCACGCTGTATATTTATTTTGAGATTCATCTTTGATGTTGCATCTAAATATTTCAGTTCTTGTATTCTTGAGTAGTGTTCCATGGTAGAGATGCACAATAGTTTGTTTATCTATTTATCTTCCCATAGACATCTGTTTTTTTTTCCTACTTTTGGACATTACAAATAAAGCTGCTATAGACATTCACTTACATGTGTATGGACATATGTGTTCTTAAAGACATAGATGTAAAAAGGCTAAATGCTTAGGACCAGAAGTGTTTCAGATTTCAGATTTTTTTCAGATTTTTGCATATTTGCATTATACTTATAGGTTGAGCATCCCCAACACAAAAATCTAACACCCTAAATGCTCTAATGAGCATTACCTTTGAGTGTTATGTCAGTGCTCAAAAAGTTTCAGATTTTGGAGTGTTCAGATTTCAGATTACAGATGCTCAACCTGTGTGCAACATTTTAAGAAACTGCCAGATAGTTTTTCTAAAGTGGTTGCACCACTTTACACTCCCACCATCAGTGTAGAAGAGTTCTAGTTGCTCCACATCTTTAGCAAGACGTGGTATGGTCAGTTTTACTTGCTTGTTTTATTTTTTTGTTTGTTTTTAATTTTAGGCATTCTAATAGGTGTGTGTAGTAATAGCTCATTGTGGTTTTAATTTTTCATTACTTTAATGGCTAATTATGTTGAGTTTCTTTTCATATGTTTATTTTCCACCCACATATGTTCTTTGTGAAGTATCTGTTCAAATCTTGTAATCATTTTTTACTAAACTTTTTGTTGTGAGTTTCTAGAGCTCATTTATTCTGGATACAAGTCCCTTATCAGATATATATTTTGCAAATATATCCTCCAAATCTATTTCTTATCTCTTCATTCCCTTAACAAAATCTTTGGAAGAACAAAAGTTTTTAATTTTGATGAAGTCCAATTATCAACTTTTTGCTTTTATAGAACATGTTTTTGGTATCATATATAAGAAATCTTTATTTAACCCAAGGTCACAAAAATTTTGTTCTATGTTTTCTTTCAGAAGTTTCAACTTTTATGCCTATAATCCATTTTTGGTTAAATGCTGGGTAGGGTATAAAATATGGATCAAAGTTTTTAAAAAAATATATGGATGTCCAATTGTTCCTATATTGTTTGTTGAAAAGACTACCCTCTCTCTGAAATGCCTTTACACAAAAATCAGTTGTGTATATATATGTATATATATACATATATATAAACATATTATATATATATAAATGTATATGGGGTCTATTTCTGGGTCTGTTTTGTTCCATTTGTCCATCTTGACCTGATACTACCCTGTCTGGTTTTGATTTCAGAGTAGTGGTAACTTCATAGAATGAGTTGTGAAATTAAAAAGTTTCTGAAATAATTTGTATTCAATTGTTACTATTATTACTATTATTTTCATCATTATCACTACCATTATCATTGTTTTGAGTTGGAGTCTCACTCTGTTGCACAGGCTGGAGTGCAGAGGCATGATCATGGCTACCACAGCCTCAACATGCTGGGCTCAAGCAATCCTTCTGTCTCAGCCTTCTAAGTAGCTGGGGCTACAAGCTGCGTGCCACTATCCCCAGCTAATTTTTTTATTTATTGTAAAGACGAGGTCTCACCAAGTTGCCCAGGCTGGTCTCTAACTCCTGGGCTCAGACAATCTTCCCACCTCGGGCTCCCAAAGTGCTGGGATTACAGATATGAGACTGGTATTATTTCTTAAGTGTTTTGTAGAAGACCAGTGAAAACATCTGAGCCTCAAGTTTTTTCATGTGAATGTTTTTAACTATAATTTCAATTTTTAAATGAACAAATATAGAACTCTTCTAGTTATCTAGTTTTCCTTCAGTGAGCTTTGGCATTTTTTGCCCCTTCAAGGAATTTGTCCATTTCATCTAAGTTGCCAAATTTATTGACATAAAATTTTCATAATATTTTCTTGTTTTCTGTCTAGTATTCATAGAACCTGTAGTTATTTTAACTCCTTTATTCCCGACACTGGTAATTTTGTTTTCTCTCTATTTTTCCTATCAAACTGGCTAGCATTTATTTAGTAAGAAATTCTCCCCTTTCTTCCTCTTTGCTAGTACTGAAAATTAGAGGTTTTGTTTGTTGCTTTTTTAAACCAATTTGACAATTAAAATGTGTATCTTAGGCAATGGGCTTTTCTGTTTTCTTTCAGCATCAGAATTCTTTTCAATTACAGAATTATTATTTCATTGATTCTTTTATAAAGGAAACCCTCACCATGAATTTTTAGATGAATACTTTCCTTGTGTTTCCAGTAGGCTAGAGCTGGAGTTCCTCAGATGAATTAAAACCTGGTGCCTGTTCTTGAGGATTTGTCAGCTAGTAGGAAAGAATGAGAAAAATATGGTAGAGATCTGTACACATTAGCCTGTGGAGACAAAGGATGATGTTGTCAGGTCTACTTGGCACAGGTATCTTTCCAGAGAGGAAGAGGTAAAAATTGTGGCCAGAGGAAGAGATGGCATTTTATAGACAGCCCAGGGTGTTTCAGGTTGAGGGGCAGACAGGAGCAAAGCACAGAAGTAGAAGGGAGAATGATGAATATGTCATCAATCAAGGTCTTTTAACTGCAAATGACAGAAGCAGTTCTTGGTTAAACAGCAATGGATTTTATTAAAAGGATAATGAGAGTTCACAAAATTGCTGAAAGAACTGGAGAATCAAAACCACACTAGTGAACAGATCTGATGAGGAAGCCCCTTGCTGCTCCTGCACTAGGTCCTATGGGAAGCCACCACTGCCCCCACAGGTGCCAATGCTGGGCCAGGAACTTGACCTTACAACCACATCTGCCCATGACACATGGAGTTTTCTGCTACCTAACACAATGACAGAATGGTTTCTTCAGTTATGCTTCATCAGACTGTTTACTTCTAAATCACAGTCTTGTGTGAAGTGTCTGACTGAGCTTAAATTACCTTTACGTATTGACCAAATCACCTTCACTTATTCAACAACTCAGGTTCATACTGAGAGCCAGATGCCATGTCAAACTCTAGGGATCAACTGGGTAAATAAAGCTCCTGCCCTTGTAAAGTTTATATTCTAGGAGGAGTGGTGAAGGAGCATGATAATTTCCTTAAAAAAGAAAGAAGTAACTTTATAGTATGCCAGTTGATAGTAAGTGCTATGGACAAAAATGTAAAAACAAAGCAGAAATTAGACGTACAGGGAAGGAGGGGAGTGTTGCTATTTCATGTAGAGTGATCAGGGTAAACATGTATGGCTGATGAGAGGGTAGAGATATGAAGAAGTGCAGTAGTCAGCCATATGGACCTTTGGAGGAAGAACCTGCCAGGCAGAGGAAACAACAAATGAGGAGAACCTCTGGTGGGAATTATCCATCAAATCCAAGTAACAGCAAGGAAATTCTATGTAGCTCCAGCGTGGCTAGAGCAGAGAGACCAAAAGCAAGACTGATAGGAAGTGAAGTTGACGATGCGGAGGAAAAGAGGGGAGCCATATCATATAGGGGTTTGTGGATCATTGACAGGACTCTGGCTTTGACTCAACATCAGAATCATTTTCAATTATAGAATTATTATTTCATTGAATCTTTTATAAAGGAAACCCTCATTCATGAATTTTTAGTTGAATACTTTCCTTGTGCCAACAGTAAGCTAGAGCTGGAGTTCCTCAGATGAGTTAAAACCTGGTCCCTGTTCTTGAGGATTTGCCAGCTAGTGACATTGCAGAGTACTGAACAGAGGAGAATCAGCTCTGATTTGTATATGAATAGGAACTTCTGGATGCTCTGTGTAGACTGTATTTTAACACATTGAAGGCAGAAGCCATTGCAATAATCCAAGTTAGACATGAGATGATGTTGTTTTGATCATAGCCATGGTAGTAAAGATGGTGAAAGGTGACGGGCTTCTGAATATATTCTGAAGGTGGTGACCTTACTACACAGGGGTGTGTGTGCAAAATGGTGGGGGCAAAGATGGAGACAGAAGTGCAGACCAGATTAGAAAGTCCCTTGTGTGCCAAGGAAAGGAATTTGGATCATATCCTCAGGCAATGGTGTGCCACTTGTACATTGTAAGTTGAAGACTTGCATATCATATTTTATTTTAGAAAATGATTTGGTGGAAGAATTGAGAATGGAGTTGAAGGGGCCCTGTTGGAGACCTTCCAGGAGATTACTCTCAATATCCAGACAAAAGAAGATGAAGAATGTACACAGCTATTGTTTAATAGCTATTTTTATTTATGGCAGCAGACAGGGGAAAATGGTCATGTATTCATTTTCTAACACTGTATAACAAATTATCACAAATGTAGCAATTTGAAACAATACACATTTATTATTTCATGCCTTCTGTGGGTCAAGAGTCCAGGCATGGCTTAGATGGGTCCTCTGCTCAGGGTCTCACAGGGATGCAGCCAATGTGTTGGCTGAGTTGTGTTCTCATCTGGAAGCTTGTCTGGGGAAGAATTCTCTTCCAAGTTCACTAGAGTTATTGGAAGAATTCATTTCTTTGTGTCTGAAGGACTGAGGGCCCTGGCTTCTTTCTGGTTATTGACTGGAGGTCACCTGTAGCTCCTAAAGGTTAACCATAGTTCATCATGTGAGCTTTCTCAACATGGCCCATTATTCATCATGTCAGCAAGGAGAATCTTTAGAGGGAGTTAGCCAGTAACGTGGAGTCTTAGCAACATAAGGTAACTACAGGAATAGTGGTATATCATCTTACTAATATTCTGTTTGTTAGAAGCAAGTCATAAGTCCCAGTCACACTCAAGAGGAAAAAAATATACAAGAGAAAAATAAACACAAAAAAATAGATCCTTGAGGGCCACCTTAAGGTCTACCCACCACAGGTCATAAGAAACTTTAAGGACACAGAATGGACAGAATCCAGAGTCGTTGGAGGTAGGTGAGAAAAGGAGAGGGAGGAATAGAAGATGTTACTCAGCTTTTCAGTTTGTGTACTTAGTAAATGGGGAGGACTCTTCATCAAGATAAACATAGAAGAAGGTGCCATTTGGGGAGAATAATGAGCCCTCTCTAATTTGGGAGCAAAACTATTGCTTGGAAACCAAGTTTTTTTTCAAAGTATTCCTCATTATAATGAAACAAAATGAACAAACCTTAGTCATAGGTCTCTATTCCCATTCTTAAGGAAATTTGACTCTCCCAATTCAAGCCATATGCTATTTTGCTGACCTAAAAGGAGGCTCCTGGCTATGTCTGAGTTTCTGTGCCTCCAATAAACTTTTCTGAAGCTGGAAGGCTGACCACAGAGATGGTATACCTGAAGGAACACCAGTAATTTCAGGTAAGAAAAACTACTTCTATAAAGTGAGATCATTCAGGAATTCTTGGTGCTTATTTAAAGTTGCCATAGAATTTATCTTTTTTTTTTTTTTGAGTCACATCTCACACTGTCACCAAGGCTGGAGTGACACAATCATGGCTCACCACAGCCTGACTTCCTGGACTAGGGCAATCCTTCCACCTCAGTCTCCCTAGTAGCTGGGATTATGGGCATGTGACACCACACCTAGCTAATTGTTTAATTTTTTTTTTTTTTTTTGTAGAGAAGATGTCTCCCTATGTTGCATAAGCTGGTCTTGAACTCCTGGGCTCAAGCGATCCTCCTACCTTGACCTCCCAAAGTTCTGGGATTATAGAATTTACCTTTTTTCTGTAAAGAAAATATCTTAGTCTGATTTTGTTGTAGAGATAATGTTTTATTTCAAATCTCCCAAAGCAGGGGAAGAAGTGGGGGTTGGGCAGGAATGGAGGGGAAACATAAAGATAAAGCAATACTCTGTAAAATGAATTACCCAAAGAAATTTTTGAAAAATGTGCATGAATGGATGGATTTCATGACCAGGCTTATTGAGGTAAAACAGCATGTGTCAGCTGGCTGGGCACAGTGGCTCAAGCCTGTAATCCCAGCACTTGGGGAGACCAATGCAAGAGCACTGCCTGAGTCCAGGGACTCAAGACAGCCTGGGCAACTTGGTGAGACCTCGTCTTTACAATAAGTCAAAAAATTAGCTGGCTGTGGTGGCACGCACCTGTGGTTCCAGTTACTTGGAAGGTTGAGGCAGAAGGATCAACTGAGTCCAGTAGGTTGAGGCTGTGATAACCAAGAGCATGCCACTGCACTCCAGCCTAGGTGACAACGTGAGACTCCAACTCAAAAAGAAAAAACCCATCATGTGTTTAGCCACCACCAGGCAAGTCTAGGAGATTCAAGTGAAGTTGGGGAAGTGACCATGTAGCTGACTAGGAAAAATAATTTGGAAAGTCCCACTTTCAGGCACACTGAGTGACTGCATTTTTTTTTCCAGGCCTTTCCTGCTTCTACTGGTTGTCTGTGGAAGCCTATGGTTGCCACTGAGGGGGCTCATTTGTCATGGGTGGTTCCTGATGAGTCTCTTGGTCCACTTAACTCTTCAAGAAGCTGCACCTGACTCTCTCCCACAGACCCAGGTTAGGACAAGTCAGTCAGGTGAAAGTTTTTCTCTAGTAAATGGCAGAAAACCCAACCTAAAATCACTTAAGCCAATAAGGAATTTATCCACATCTACTGAAGGGTAGATCACGCTAGTTGAAGAGACCCAAATGAAGTCAGCAGGTTTCTCCATGGCAAGATGGCAACAGTAGCCAGACCTTATCTCCTCTTCTCATCAAGCCTGGCAGCAAAGACTTTAGTCCCCCTCTGCTGAACATTCATCTTAGTCCTCTCATTGACTGAGAAGGGATCACACACCTCCCCTAAACTAGTCACCATGGTCAGGAAAATGCAGTTGCTTTGCCTGGCTAAGATCAGTTATGGCTCATATTATTTTATGGGCATCAACTCTACCCAAGGGACATGGTTTCCTAAGGGAAAGTTGACTAGAAATAGGATAAGTGGATGATGGGTGATAAACACAGGAGCAAGTAATCTTCTCACCCATGAGTCTGGCTTTTAATTGAGCCGGCAGTTTATTTCCATGGCAGCACGATTGCCAGCAAATGGAAATTCTGATATTTCCAGGCGTACACCTTACACCTGACTCTCCCCCATCACACCATTCCCGCCACACTCACACTGTTTGACTGAAAGCTGTGGTTGGGAGAGGCTCAGAAATGTCCTATCACTTTATGTGTAAGGCAAAAATCTCAGACCAATAAGGAAAGAAAGTCCACGCCACACATTTCAAGAGAGAAGAAGCTCCAGATATAATAGTCCACTGGGCACCACCGATTTGTTTATGCATTCAAGGTTTTGAAGTGTGTTCTCCTTAACGGGGAGATGTGAGATGATATGGGACTGCTTGTGAGGGGTCTTCAATAAATTAGGTCCGAAGAGAGGGGTTCTGAATTTGGACGCTAAAAGGGAGTTCACAGTCTGGGTGGAGGCAAGAAGGAATCCTGCTGGCTTGGAGAAATCTCTAGTGCTATGAGGGAAGCTTCATCCAGTTGTTCAGTATTTCATTAGCAATACTAATAGCCTTGTTAGACTTTTGTTCCTTTAGACTAGCCATTTTGCTTCTCTCGTGATTTTTCTTCTATCATATTTGACTTAAAATGCCACCTCATATTTCCCTTCCTCCAACCCTCCCCAAGCCTTTTTCCTGATGCCTGCCAAAAGGCTCCACATCTGATATTAACCTAAAACTTCCTTGATTCCTTAAAGTGAGCTATTCATTAACAGAACCTAAATTACTGGTTGTTAGGCAAATCTGATTCTTTCAAACTATGGGTCTGCCCGGAGAGATCTGTAAATCTGCTGAGAAATAAGTGAAGCTTTGTGCCAATTGTTAGGTCTAAGCAGAAGTTTGGGAGAGGGAGGAGAAGTTACTCATTTGCGCGATTCCGCACGGTGAGTCCTCGGGGAGGGAATGAAGTGTCCCGCTGGCTTGACAAGCGGCGCAGGGAGGCGGCCTCAGCCCACAGGACCTGGCAGCGGCTGCAGGGCTGCCTCTGAGCTTGGTCATGGGTCCCAGCCGAAGTGCTCTAAAGATCAAGCGTTTTGCCTTCTGTTTCCTATGACGGCCAGAGTTTCCTGTGCTAAGAGGTATGGCTGTCTTCTTTCCTGTCCTTTTGTTCAGCTAAAACAAAAGCTAATTAAAGTAAATGTCAGAGGCTGCAGTGTAAGGCTAGGGGAGTAAAGCCGAGAAACTTCCAGGGGCTGGCTGATTATGCAGATCAAGCGCATTTGGGAGCTGAGTGTCTAGCCCTGTATGCATGCATTTTAGTTATTAGGGTAAAAAAGCCACTTCTTTGTGGGTTATTAAAACATGTCTCTAGGCCTCAGGAGCAGAAAGCTGTGCGTCTAGGTTCATCTGATGTGCATTTGGGGTTTAGTCCGTAATAGTCTAGTCTCATTTCTATTTCATACTTTTGTTTACCTTAAGAAACACTCTGCAGCCAGCAATGAAACTGGCCCTGCCTGTGATTTTCAAAGCAAATGAAATTCAGCATCACCACACTCCGTGGGTTGGACAGAGTCACCATTACTGTTTGTTGTTGCTGTTGTTTTTTCCTTTTTGGTATT
This sequence comes from Carlito syrichta, assembly GCF_000164805.1. Classification (NCBI taxonomy): domain Eukaryota; kingdom Metazoa; phylum Chordata; class Mammalia; order Primates; family Tarsiidae; genus Carlito; species Carlito syrichta. The sequence goes on along the minus strand of NW_007258491.1, from coordinate 238,994 downwards.
TCAGAGATCTTACAAATCATAATTGAATGAAACCACTTTTGTGTTCTCTCAGATACACATTTAAATTGCTATAGTAATCAATTATTGGACTCACTGACATTTATGTATATTTTCTATTTAAAGAATAGAAAAAATACTTAGGTGATTATTTGAATCGGTCATATAGTTGTTTCACACATGAAATTTAAATGTAAATGAAGGTATCTTTAGCACTGAGTTGTCTTTTTAATTTGAGAGGTTTAGTATGTTTTCCGGAAAAAACAAATCCACAGAATTTGAATAAAGATTTTTTTTTAGCAAGATTTGTATCATTCCAGAACAAGTATGACCCACAAAGTCAAAATTTACAGGTAGAAATGGCTACACTATGAAATCATAACAGTTCACAAAATTCTTGGTTTTAAAAAGTTTGTTAGTCTTAAAGATAAGTATTCCTCATTTCCCTTGGAGGAAAATGTCCCCTATTTGTGTTCTAATAAGTTGAAATCTGAATTCAAAATTAAGTAGATGTTTTTGAGCTCTTGCCTAGATAGGTTACCAAGCGTATTTTTTTGTGTGTGCCTATGATAGTACGTCTGGCTACAAACGTAGATTGTATAAGTTCTAGCAAAAAGACTGAAGAGTGAGTCCTTTAGCATCATTTGGGGCAACCCAGCCTCAGAGGCTTTCGATAAAAGTAAAGTGTAGCAACACACCAGGGCAGAGGAACCCGAGAGACGTCCAGGGAACAATAGACATCTTGTGGGAAGGGCTGAAATGTATGCGGCCAATTCCCATGGGAACGCCTGTCGTCCTTTCACGCTGTGTGAAAAAGATGCTCCTTCAAAAGAGTCTTTAATCCTTTCTTTCAAGGGAAAATCTATCTGAAAACTTTATTGAAAGTTTCTAGAACCCAAATGAGTTTAAGTTAGTCGGTGGGCATTTTTAATATAGGTGAATTCAGTGAAAATGTTTTGTTGCAGAGCCTTGTGTCTAAAGCATAATGTAAATAATATTGCTATTCTAGAATTTTCTGAAGTGAGGATACTAGAGCATATCCTCACCTAAGTTGGAAGCTAGAGGATGAATTCCTCAGAATTAATTGGCTTCCTGAGTTAATTATGGTGATAGGAATCCCCCCAACCCCAAAAGCTTCAGTTTTTCTACTGGCAGCATCCCCGTAGCAGTAGGTTTTTGTCCTCCAGATCATGTATGTTTTCATTTAGCAGAATATACAGATGCAAAATAGAGTAAGCCACCAATGCTTTATTAGTGCATATTGAGTGTAGGTCACCTTGAAAAGCCATAAAGGAAGGGGCTGGTGTCCTAGAGGGGCACTTCTTGCTCACAATTAAACATGGGAGGGAGTTTTACACATATGTGGAAAACTCAGGTATTTGAATTCCCAGTCACAAAAAGTCTGAGCTACATTGTCTTCTAGTCCATTTCTGCTCTGTAAAAAACAAAAATCACTATTATGTAAATATGGCACAAATGGAAAAGCCCTAAGCATCAGTAAGTAGTGTATTACCTTGTAAAAGATATTAATAGGACCAGGGGAAATACAAACCAGTTGGAGGCCCAGACTTCACCTGCACATACATTGCTTATGTTCCTGATTCTGACTTGTACCCCACATCTTTAAAATAAAATAAATGTTTAATGCAGTCAAAAAGTAATTTAATGCACAAAAGGTGTTAACAGGAAAATGGCCTATAAGAATATTATTAATCTTAAGGATATGATCGCTGTCACTTCTTCTGTGGTTTCTATATGCCAGGCTCTGTGTTAAATCTCCCAGCAACCCATTTCACAATCTCACCTGAGGAGGTGCAAATGAGGAATCCAAGGCTCAGGCAGGCTAATTAATTTGCCCAAGTTTAAACTATAGAGAATAATATAGCTGAGATTGGAACCCAGTTGCGTCCACATTCCCACATTCTGCTTGTCGTATTGGAGTCCTGTAGAATATTCAATTTGGGCTTCTACGCTCTAAAAAATGTAAGAAAACTGGATAAAATCTAAGGATAGAAAACAGTAATAATGGGCTGCGTGTGGTGACTCACTCTTATAATCCCAAAACTTGGGGAGGCCGAGGCTGGAGGATTACTTGAGCCCAGGAGTTCGGGACCAGCCTAGGCAACATAGTAAGACCTTGTGTCCTCCAAAAAAAAAAAAAAAAAGAGAGAGAAGAAGAAGAAGAAAAGAAAAAATAAATTATAAAATGAGCCAAGTGTGAAGACACACACCTGTAGTCCTAGCTACTTGGGAGGTTGATGCAGGAGGACCCCTTGAGCCCAGGAGGTCAAGGCTGTGGTGTACCATGATCAAGTTACTACACTCCAGCCTGGGTGAGAAATTGAGACTCTGACAAAAAAAAAAAAAAAAAGAAAGAAAAAGAAAGAAAGAAAGAAAGAAAGAAAAACAAAGCAGTAATAATGAATAGAGAGGATGAGGAGGAAAGGCTTAAGAAATATAGTCTGTTCCATTAAAAGAAGAGACTTCATTAGTATCTTGTAAATCAGAAAGTAACTAATGAAAGAATACACCTACTCATGGATGGCTGGATTCTTCACTTTTATAAAGGAACTCTCCAAGGGGACAGTTCTCTATATGTGGCTAGTATGAAAATATGATTGATCACCGTATGTCCAGGGAGATGTATGAGGTCAATTTCCTGGAACATATGACCCGGTTCAATTGTGGCCATACTGGCCACACTCCTTTGCCCGCAAAGGAGTGCATTCTTGAGGAGACAGAGTCCACATCCTCGTGGCCACAAAGCCGGAGTTATCTGCAGGATAACACTTTGCTAGAGATAGATGACTTGATGGCAATAGGCCTATTACAGGAGTAAAGAAGAGCACAGTTAAAAAACATGGTTTTTTAAATGCACTGTTTAAACAATAGAAAGGTTTCAGTGTCTTTTGTGTGTCAAGAGATTAAGTAGGATAAACCTTTTCTCTGAGTGTCACTGCAATATTGAATAGTACAAATTCAACATATCTGGTCCACATGAATTTTTATGAAGAACTTTCCAGCAAATTAAATGGAAAAAAAGAGAGAATATGCATGTTTTTAAAGTTTGTTCCATTTATTAGCAACTTCCTGCATCCTAAAACTTGCAACAATTTTAGGGTACAGGCAGAACAAGTGGATCGTTTCTTTGGGAGCTGTGACTCTTACTGGACAAACACTCAGTGTTTCAGATACTTGCATAAAATACAGAGGGGGAGGGAAGTGTCAATGAAGCTGTTCCTCCCCTCCCCTTGGGCTTTCATTCACTTTCTGGAGCTCCTGTTGAAAACTGTGCTTCCCCCTCCACCCCTCACCCATTCTCCCTGGGAAAGTGTAGATTTTCACGAACACAGGGAGTTCTGTTTTCTCTGTTAAAAACAACTCTCCTGTACTGGAGCAGGCTTTGAGTTTCACCCCAGGAAACAGCATTGCACTCAGAGGTGAGTGACTCTCCCGTGGGTGAGGTGCAGCCTGTCACCTGACCGGGCTCTGGAGCTGCCGGTGGCATCAGGCTGCATTCCTCGAATTCTTCCACCCAGCACCAGCACACCAGCACACCAGCACACCAGCACTGCAATGAACAACTTCAGGTTCACTGAGCTGAGCAGATTTCACTGACTGTGCCCTCAGCGTTCCCTGCCCGACTCTCCCTCCCAGTCTCAAAGCACACGGCTGAGTCACAACAAGGACGCCCTTGAGAAGTAGTAAGCAGGTAAAACCGAGTTTTGGGGGGATGGCCATGACCCCTGAAAGGCATCACACTGGGTGAAGAATCATTTCTCTTTTCAAGATTTCTGTTCCTCCTTACAGAAAGCTGACTCACCAGTCAATACCAACTTTAAAAAAAAAAAAGTAACTAAAAACTAAATAATGAGAAGGTTGGCCCCAGATTAGAATCCTTTAAAGACTGGAGAAAGAAATGAGGGAAACAAATTAAAGGTAGGGAGTAAGAAAGAATTGTATAAGCTAGTTATATATATATATATAATACAAAAGTATGAGATTTTGGAGTCTGACCTACCTGGATGTGAATCTTGACTCTATGTGTAATGTTTGGCATGCTATTTAGCCTCACCAGTCCTGTTTCCTCTTCGGTAATAATATCTACCTGCAAGGTTGATGAGAGAACTAAAAAAGTGTCTAGTGTCTAGCAAAAAGTTTGGTGCACAGAAAGTATTTGAGTGCGTGCACATATGTGCATGTGTACATATGTATATATGCATATAAGCTACAGAACTATGACATGCATAAGAATAAGGAGTTTCTCAGAAAATGAAGTAGAATTTGATCTAGCTCTGACCTTCTCTGCTATTGCAAAAAGACTAGCAGGAGAAGCGAGACGCCTGAGCAAAACATTGATGGGCGTGGCTGAGAAAGAAATATTGTGCCTTGCCAATCTAGGTGTGGGTGTGGTGGGGATACTCATTCAATGAGAGTGATGGGAAGGGAGGCAGCTCAGTAATAATTAGCACATGTAGTCATGTGTGCGTCTATCCTGGGAGACCCAACTGCCTTCGGTCCTAACCCTACATCTACCCTTCAAGTGTCTCTGGGCTGGTGGTTACTTTCCTCTCTGATCATCAGTTTTTCATGGCATGGAATTGTCATGAAAATTAAGTGACTCAATTCTGGGGAAGCACTGATAGAAGTGTCTGACACATGGCAAACACCCACAAAATATCAGCTGTTGGTGTTATTTTACAAAGGCCTCTTTTATACATTCTTTACTGTGGTCTTCAAAACAGAGATAGACTAAGTATGCATTAGCCCAGTTGTGCAGATTAAAAAAAAAAAAAAAAAAAACCAAGACTCGGGGAAGGGAAAATCATAACTAAAAGTCCCACAACCGTTGAGTGGATGAGCTGGGACTTGAATCTCAGTCCCCAGACAAGCAGCTGACTTGGTATATACTCAGCACATGATACCTTGAAGAAAACCTGTAAAAATCTCATCCATCCTAAAAGACTGCTCTAATGGCATTTCCTCCACAAAACCATTCCTTACCATCTTTCCCTGGGAGTGAACTCTTTTCCCATAGTACTTCCCCACACTTCTTTTTAAAGTACTCAGGAGACGTTTGTCTTGATCATCCCCCATTCATTTGGGGTAAGTCTCACCTCTCCCTACCCCACCCCTAGATTTGTGAAAGTTTGTTTCCCTGTTTGCCTGTGTGTTGAACAACTTGGTGAGAATGCTTAGGGCCCAAAGAAGTGTTTTGCACATGACGGGCCCTTGAGAGTAACAACTGGAGTTGGAAGCATGCATGAGGGGCACCCCACATAAAGAGTCCAGGAGAAGCCCTGGGGGGTGCTCCTCTCCATCAGCATGTTTCTGTTCCTTCTCAGAGGTCTTGTGCTGGTGGGTCAGGAGAAGCTGAATTCGCTTCACAAAGTGCCACATATTATCCAACAAGCTGACTGGTCAGGATGAAATCATTTCTACCTACTTTTCCTGAATATTATTTCACTGAGACTGTCACTCTGCAAATACTTGAGGTCAGGGGAATAAGAATGTGTTAAGAGAAAGTTTCAGGAAAACCCTGCCTTGTTTTTTCTTGTAGGTACTTCCATATTTGTCAGGGTGCACACTGCTTGGTGCCCTCACTCTGCTCTCCCCCTGCCTGCCTGCAAAAGCCCAACACTCCTTTTCTCTTCCTCTAAGCTTCTCTTCCTTGTAACTCTCCTGATCCCTGTTAACCTGAATCCCAGGACACAGATGGGCAAGGATGCCTGGTCAGTGAAGGAGGGAAGAGGAATTCATTTTCTCGCTTTATGACCTTGGCCACACCATCATCCCTGAATATTAATAATGCCCTGAGGACCTTAACTCCTAGTAGCCTCACAGTTTGCATGAAGTCAGTGTGTCATGGTGGCTGTGAACTTAGAGTCTGGCACTGGAGTCTCTGGGTTCAGATCCGAGCTTTCCAGCTTAGCAGCTTTGCATGGCTTTGGTAAATTATGTGATCGCCTCAGGTTGCTCACTTATAAAATGGGGATGCTATATCTTCATTTGGTTACTGGCGAATTAAATGGATTAATATTTACAAAGTATTTATACCTAGCGCATAGATAAGGGTATGTAAGTACTATCAGGTATCATTCTTCAAAAGCTGAAAGATGGTACAAATATTGCATGTAGGCAATACTACTCTTGAAATCCCTAAAGTGGCCCAGGAATTGCAGCATTTGAAGACTTCAGATAGCCTATGGAGCTGAGTGCCTGATGAGAGATTTGACTTGTATTTAGAGAACATGTTGAACGGGGAGAGTGCGTATCTTTAAACTTTAAAGTTTGCACCAAAACAGAGAGGTGGTCCCACAGCCATAGCTCAGAGGAGGTATGCCCCAGGGAACAACAGTCTTCTTTCCCTTTTCACACTCATTCTGGGGAATACATTGAGTGAAATGCTGGGCAGAATTGCCTGTTGCTTATATTCAATAACTGTTGGTGCTCATTATGAACCTGTGGCTGCATTTGTAAGTTACCTGCATGTATGAGGTGATTCCATTCCACCTTGAATTGGGAAGGAAGCCCACTGGCCTGGATCAGGAGACTAGACCTGCCATAGCTACTATGGGACCTTGGGGAAGTCGTTAAACCTCCCTGACCATTAATTAAATGATTACTAAAGTCTCTACCAGTGCAAATGGTCTTTGGTTTTATTAGGCCCAGAAGGGAGCTGATGAAATAATCAGATTTCTCATTTGAGCCATTGCCCTACCTCTGTGGACTGTTAATTGGGTGAGAAGTACAATGGAACTTTATTATTTCCACTGTGGAAATAGAGGAGGGAGGTTGTCTGAACTCAAAGCCTTCCTCTTTAGCCTACATGGCAATATTAACACATTCAACTTCAATTTTCAAGTTCATGAATGTGACTCCAGAAATGTTTCTAACCTCATACTCCTAAGCAGCATCCTTTATTTCATTGTTACTTGATTAGAGAGTACATAGGAACAGGGTAACTATTGAGATCACCTTTTGGAATGAGGGAGGGGGGATCTTCTATTGCCAATGTAGCAAGGCAACTCAGCCAAGAGAGTAAGCACTGGTTTCAAAGTCCAGGTGCTAGAAGAAAGGACCCCAGGCAGTGGATCTAAAAGACATTTCCTGTGCTCTCTGGCAAGTGTTGGCCATGTCCACTGCTTGTCTTTGTGCATGGAAAGAAGAGAAAGAAGCAGAAAGAAAACAGGAAAAAAATAAATGTGGGGCTCATGCTAATTTTTAAGGTTCAAATTCCATTCTGGAGAAACCTAATAATTTCTGGCAGGACTTTTTAAGACAAAAATAAGGCATGAAAGAGCTCATTTGAAGATCATCAAGGCAGGATCTGTTATTCTATGCATATGTTCCAAGTGTCTTTTTTTTTTCTCATTCTATGCTGGGCACTAAGTTCACATTCTGAGTTCATGCCCTTCTGCCGATGGCATTATATTGTTTCATTTGCTTCTCTTGCAGAGAGTGACAATGACGACCTCAGACTCTGGAGAAAGATGACCTTTCATGAACATGAAGTGTACTTCCTGCTACACATTTTTGTCCTACTGACCTCTGATATCCAGAACACATGACCCTGGTTCTATAGAAAGTCAACTGATCAAAGACCCCCTCATCATGCATCAACTGTTCAGACTGGTTTTGGGACAAAAAGATCTTTCGCGAGCTGGGGACCTCTTCTCCTTAGATGACGCTGAGATTGAAGACAGCCTGACAGAAGCTTTGGAGCAGATTAAAATAATTAGCTCATCTTCAGTAAGTAAACTGGTTTATAGACCTATCCTGAAATGACCTATCTTAGAGGCAAATGTTTGTATATATCCTGGAGGAAGGATCTTTATGGGAGAAAGAGGAAGAACCACTAATATTTGTCTCTCTGAACTCTGCTCTGTGGTTTAGTTGACATCTAAGAAATAATAGCGGGAAAGTCATTGGCTTAGGGGGTTGTTAGACCAGCCACTCATCTGACCCCTGGAAATTGCAGACCAGAGTGAAACTCACAAAAAAAAAAATATCATTTAGGGCCTATTTTTACATCTTTGAAATGACATGGAGAGGAGAGGGAGCAAATCCAGGGGAAAGCAGACCTGCCAAGTTGCACAATAGTGTCAGTAAACAGAGCAGGGTGTGTGGTGGAGGCTGAATAATGCAAGAAGGCAGGATGACACCTCCTGCCATGCAGGTAATATGAGACAAGGACAGCGAGATCGCTCTGCTGCCAGAAGTGACAGTTGCCCAGGGCTTGATAACACTGATTCTGTTTACTTCTGTATTGTCTCTATTTTTTTTAATCTTTCCTTTGCTCCTTTTTCTACTCCTCCCCCCCATTTAATGCCACTCACCTACTATTAGTCCCCAGTGTGATGAGACAGATTTAAAACCTTCATCCGTCCTCTCATTCCTTTGCTCCTCCTTAATGTCAAGATTATATGTTCTGAAAGCACTTCCCAGAGGGGATGGATGTGGAGTGCCCAGTGTGGTTTCATGGCCCTCCATGAGATTGGTCCCACTTCAAAGGCCTGGGCCCAGGCATCCTCTCATGTCCTCCCAGCTCAGCAGTGTGTGCCAACACTTGGCACAGACACCCACTGGGAAGAGGGAAGTGGCAGAACTCAAGCCATAAAATACTGAATTGGCAAGTGTGTGCATATTTCAGCAGCAACAGCTCTCTTCCGTGTTACAATGAAGAGATGTTTAAAAGGCATACTGGCAACTGGTGTGGCCTCCTCCTCAAGCCTTGCTGGCTGCCATTACATGCTACATCCCCCAGTGACCAATGAAGTCACTTCCCAAACACGCTTCTTTTCTCAGGTAATGTCTTTGACGGCTATTACGTGTCCATATTTTTTCCAGAACATTAATCAACTTAGTCTGATTCAAAACACAGAGTGTTCCTGGTACATTTCCATTTTCTGGGCAGGGTTTTTGTGCTGTTGCCAGCAGCTCCTTCCTTCACACTCCTCTGCAAATAATCAGGCTGAAAATGCCACTGATGTTCATCTTTCTAATGGGGAACCCTCCCCAACACACACATCAAAATCTAAGTTCCCTAAAATCTACTTCCACTAGAGGTCACTAGTGGCCAGTGATTTCTTTTGTTTCCTTCATTAATTGCTTTGTCTCCAGATGTCAAATTCAGAATTTTAGGACAGGTGAGTTCTGTTTATGTCCTTATTGGTTAACTATGAAGGCTGGAAAGTCCTTTGTCCATTAAGCCCTCTAATCAGCATCCCGCTTGACCAGCAGGTCTGGAGAGGCAGGTGTTCACGTGCCTTCTTCACACGAACTAACTTCTACCAGTCTCACTTCTTTCATTACTCTATCTGTAACCATAGCAGGGAGCAGAAGAAAGATAGTGACTTTGAATTTAGCTATATTAATTTCAAGGTGATCAATGCCAGTAGCTCCTTATCTTCCTTTTCTGATTAGTGTCCTGAACCATCACACCTACTCTATGGCTTACTTTCCTGTTTGCTCCATCCCCTCTTTCTCTCCCATCCAGACCCAGCTCTTCCTTAGCAGGCCTTTTCTAATGACCCTGGATCTCAGTAATCAATTCCACTTCTTAGTTCCCCTTCAGACCCATAGGACAGGAAGGCGCCTTCTCATCTGCCTTTTCCAGCTTCCTTCCAGCATGGAAGTCCCTTCCTTAGGGTTGCTGACAAATAGGTGGCCTCTCCTTCTGCACTTGCATTGATGAGGGTATTGTCGGTTTCTTTTCTCTTCTTTCTTTCTTTTTTTTTTTTTTTTTGAGTTGGAGTCTCAACTCTATTGCCCAGGTCCACGGCCACCCCAGTGTCAACCCACTGGGCTCAGGCGATCCTTCCACCTCAGTCTTCCAAGTAGCGGGAACTACAGGCATGCGCTACCACACCCTACTAATTTTTTGATTTGTTGTAGAGATGAGGTCTTGCCAAGTTGCCCAGGCTGGTCTCAAACCTGTGGGCTCAGGCAATCCTCTTACCTCAGCTTCCCAAAGTCCTGGGATTACAGGCTTGAGCCACTGTGCCCGGCTGCTATTGTAGGTTTCAAATATTTTTCCTCAGTTTTCCTTTGGTAAATAGCCCCTTTCCATTCCATGAATCCTTGAAGGGTCCTTCATCAAGGCTCTCTTCTTTTGAGGGCTCCTTACCCTCACCTGCCAGGCGAAAGTGAGAGAAGGAGTGAGGCACCTGGCCCAACCTTGCCAGTCAGAATACTTTTTCCCAGTAATTTTTAGAAAGAAACCAGCAGAGGGTGATTTGTCATGATGGTGCCCCAAAGAAACAATCCTTCGTTTCCTTTCATTCTATCCCTGCGGCTGCCTGGTTCAGCGCCCTTCTAAGGCAAGACACTTCAGCTCTTCCTTCAAATAGGCGAGCCAGCTCATATCATTTTTAAATTATTGTTATTGTTATTATCATTATTATTTGCTATAGTTATCCAGACTTTTTCTGTTGTCTATGATCCAAGAATTCTGACAAGGAGACAGCTGTTTCACTATTGAAAGTTCAAATGGGTAGCATGTCCCTCCTTTTTGCCAGATGAAATCTTACTCTTTGTACTTTTTGCCCATTGTTCTTTGTTCTGTTCTCTGCCTCCAATGATCAAAAGAGTCTAATCACTGTTCCAAAACAAAGAAACAAACAAAAAAACCCTTTAAACATTTGAAGATAAGCATCAGACCTCACCCCTGGCTTGTCTCTTCCCAGCTAAATATCCTTCGTGTCCTTGGGTTTTTCCATGAGAAAGAAGGGGCCTATGACAAGGAAAGGCGATGCTGCCTCTCATTGTAGCCCTCAACTCTCAGGTCTGGAAAACTCAATTTTGTTGATACATGAGAAATGCTATGCAAATCGTGCTATCCAGATACAGGATTTGGAAGTAGACATTGGTGTGCTGATTTGTTGATTTAGAATTAAATTATAAATCATACAGATCAGGATTCTTGTGTTTTGTACTGTTCTCCTCAAGTTTATTTACCCAGTCTTTCTTAAGATAAGGAATATTATTCTTGATTAGGTTTCTTCCCTCTATTACAATAACATTCCAGCCCATTCTCCCCGATATTATATCTAAATCACCTGCAAAATCACCCATGAGGTTAGGCCCTTGGTGGCTCATACCTATAACCCCAGCACTTTGAGAAGCCTACTGGGTCAGGGGATCACTTGAGCCCAGAAATTTGAGAACAGCCTGAGCAACACAGCAAAACAGCAAGACCTTGTCTCTACAAAAAATAAAAAAATTAGCCAAGCATGGTGGCATGCATCTATAGTCTCAGCTACTTGGAAGGCTGAGGTGGAAGGATCACCTGAGCCCAGGAGGTCAAAGCTGCAGTAAGCCATGATCGTGCCACTGCATTCCAACCTGGGTGACAGAATGAGACCCCCAACTCAAACCAAAAACAAACAAAGTCACCCACCAACAGATAGTGTTTGGTTTTGGCCCACAGACAGCTAATCCCATTCATAACAAGCAGATTTTATTAGTTTAATCCTCAAAGGACAATCTTGTTTCCACATTATTGGGGAATGCCTCACTGATGCTCCCAAGTATTGCCCATGTTCTCAACATTCTGGTTACCCTCCCCTGAAATATACCTGATTTACTATTGGAATTTATCATTGCACAGTACTTGGACCAATTGCTTAGAACAATTGCTAATGCTAGTGAGATATTCTGCTTCTTTTTTGAAAATCGGTCGTCCACCTTTACCCTGAGGTTGAATCAAGACTGGTAATTAGACAACTTTAAAATAAATTTTAAGTGTATTGTGCCACATTTTAAACCACTGCAAAAAAATATTCTTGTCTCTAGGCCCTCATTCCAGCATATCCAAACCTTTTAATAATTCCTTCCATTTTGTGGAATTTGAAAATTAGGCAAGCCTCCAATCCTTCCCCCAGAGTCACTCACAAAATAGTTAAACCTTGCTAGATTCCAATCTCCTGTTCACATCCTCTTTCTCTACCAGTTACTACAAAATACTGCTGTGAAATACTCTGTTCCTGTACTTTGCTCGGAAAATGTGACTCCTCATTCAAAATTCTCTCCAAGTTCCCAGACATGCCTTTAAGTTTTGTCTTTTCATTTTAACTCCTTTCTGGACTACTGCTACCTAATAATCATTTCTTGTACTGACTAATTCAGCTTTCCTCCTAGAGTAATGTTTCAGGAGAGATGGTCTCCTTATTCACGCATCTGCTTCTCCCACTTTTCTGTTTGATATTCACCCCGTGTCCAACCAGTCCACCCAACTTACAGTTCTTTTTTTTTTTTTGAGTCAGGGTCTCGCTTTGTCACCCAGGATGCAGTGCAGTGGCACAATCAGGGCTCACCACAGCCTCAACCTTTTGGGCTCAAGCAATCCTTTCACATCAGCCTCCCAGGTAGCTGGCATTATAGGCGTGTACCACTATGCCCAGCTAATTTTTTGTAGAGACAAGGTCTCACTATGTTGCCCAGGATGGTCTCAAACTCCTGGGTTCAAGCGATCCTCTTGTATCAACCTCCCAAAGTCCTGGGATTATAGGCGTGAGCCACCTTTTTTTGTTTGTTTGTTTACAATAATACACATTATGCACTCTGAGTCACCTAATTTAAGAAGTTAGGTATAGTTGAAAATCCTCTGCATGTCTCTAATCCAATTATTCTCCCTTAACATTCCCAAGGAAGTCAACATCCTGATTGTGGTATTTATCTGGGCATGGTGGTTGTTTGGTTGTGTCTTGTTTTTGTTTTTGTTTTTTACTACATATACATGGTTCAAAAACTATTTATAGCATTGTATTTTGTGCCTTTAAATTTCATATAAATGTTGTCATATGGTAATATGTTTTTTAGATTTATCCATGTAGGCACATGAAGTGCCAATCCATTTATTTTTACTGAGGCAGAGTATTCCGTTATATGACTGTGCCACAATTCATCCATTCTTCTTTTGATTGACATTTATTATTTATTATTTAAACAGTGCTATGATAAACATTCTTATAATTGGCGATTTTGGCAAATGTGTATTTCTAAAGTACACAATTAAGTGAAACAACTTAATTGTGTACTTTCAACTTGATAATATGCCACCAAATTGCTTTCCAATGTGGCCGTGCCATTTTGTACTCCCATCAGCAGTGTATGAATGTTCCAGTTGTTCTACATCCTCGCCTATGCTTACTTTGATCAGATTTTAACTTTTTAAAAAATCTAAGTGACGTTGCATGTAATTGTTATTTCAGTGTGTGCTCCTCTTATTATTAGTGAAGTTGACCATTTTTTAAAGATATGTTTGCTATTTGCCATTTGGTTTCCTCTTCAGTGAAGTGCCTGTTTGTGGTATTTTTAAATTTATTTTCTCTATTGCAGTTTTAAAATCTATTCTTATTAATTTAGACAATTTTGTATATTCTTGTATTAGTCCTTTGTCACTTATGTAGATTGCATATCTCTCATTCAATATGCAGTTTATCTCTTACTTTGTAATGAGTCTAGATATCTTGAATGACAGTATCCTCAAGTTTCTTTAAAACTGTTTTAATTTGTTTTTGTTCTTTATTAATTGTATAGTAAGCTTCTCAAGCTTTATGCATCATTTTGTCAGCACTTTAGTTGGCTGTTATCATATCTATAGATTAATTTGAAGAAAATTAGCCTCACTCTGTACTGCCTTCATATTTGTAGATATTGTATTCCTATTCATTTATTGAGATATTCTTAAATTTTTTTAGATATTCTCAAATATCTTTCAATGAAGGTTTATAATTTTTCTTCCAGAGGATCTTTAGAACCTTGTACATCTTTTGTTAAATGCATTATTTTATATATTTTTGCTAAGGCTATGAATAGTATTCTTTTTAACTTTTCAAAGTTTTTTGGGGTGATTATAACACAAATGATTCTTGTTATAGTAATCTTGTTTTGTTTTTTGTCTCACTCTGTTGCCCAGGCTAGAGTGCAGTGGCATGCTCACAGCCACCCCAGCGTTGACCTGCTGGGCTCCGATGATCCTTCTGCCTCAGCCTTCCAAGTAGTTGGAACCACAGGCATGCATTATCATGCCCGGCTAATTTTTGATTTATTGTAGAGACAAGGTCTCACCATGTTGCCCAGGCTGGTCTCGAACCCGCAGGCTCAGGCAATCCTCTCACCTCGGCCTCCCAAAGTGCTGGGATTACAGGTTTGAGTCACCACACACGGCCTATTCTTGTGCAGTAATTTTATACCCAGCAAACTCACTCAACTCTCCTACTAATTCTAATAGTTTGTCTATATACATTTTTCCACATATTCAGCAAATATGTATTAGATGTCTACTACATGCAGACACTGTACTGGTTGCTTAGATACAGGAGTAAGCAAAAAAGATCTCTGGCATCATTCATTTAATTGGATAAGACTGGAAGTAAAATAAATAAGGAAAGTATGTAGTATATTAGAAGATAAGTCAGTGCTACATAGAAAAATAAAGCAGAGGATGGGGGTAGAGGATTGGAGGTTTGAAATTTTAAATAGGATACAGTCCATGCTGAGAAACAACACAAAAACTGACATTTAAGCAAAACTTAGAGGAAAGCCAAGTACAGTGATCCCAGCACTTTGGGAGGTGGAGGCAAAAGGATCGCCTGAGCCCACGGGTTCGAGACTAGCCTGTGCAACTTGGCAAGACCTCATTTCTACAATAAATCAAAAAATTAGTCAGGCATGGTGACCTGCACCTGTAGTTCCAGCTACTTGGAAGAATGAGGTGGAAGGGATGACATGATCCCAGCTGGTTGAGGCTGTGGTGGCCAAGAGCGTGCCACTGCACTCCAGCTTGGGTAGCAGAGTAAGACTCTGACTCAAAATAGTAATAACTTGGAGGAGACGAGGAAGCAATATCCTCGTGGATACCTGGAGGAACTCATTTGGGACAGAAGAACCATTAAGTACGAAGGTCGTGAGGTTGTAGACTGGAGTTTTTGAGGAACAGCAAGAAGGCCAGAGTGGTTGTAGTGAGGGGAGCAAGAGGGGAAGGGAGATGCGGTCAGAAAGGAAGTGAAGGCGGGATCATGTAGGGCCTTGAACAGCCGCTAGAGTGTTCTGAGAAGTAACATGATCGGATTTTCCTATCTTGGGGCTAGTCTACAGAAAGCCAACAGTGGAATCAGGGAGGCCAATTAAATGGCTACTGCAATAATCCAAGGGAAGATGGTGGTGGTGGGAAGTAGTCAGGTGACTCTAAGTCACATGGACTGATGCATAAGTTTGTAGCATTTTTGCTTGCTCATAGAATGGAGACGTTGCTTGATGCTTAACTGGTCACGGTTCATCACATTTGCCAATTCTCAGGCTGACTGATGTGACTCATTGTGGATGAAAGCATTTAAGCCGGCGAGACCTCATCTCTACCATAAATCAAAAAACCAGCCGGGCGTGGTAGCACATGCCTGTAATTCCGGCTGCTTGGAAGGCTGAGGCGGAAGGATCGCCGGAGCCCGGCAGGTCGAGGCTGCGGTGGCCGGGAGCGGCCGCTGCACTCCAGTCTGGGCGACAGGGTGAGACTCCAACTCAAAAAAAAAAAAGAAAGCATTTAAACCATCTGCATCAAAGCCCGATGGATTCCTGAGCATGGAGAATTGCTCAGGTCAAACTGGCCCTCTTGAAATGACAAACCATTTTCTCGCCGTGCTTTCCCCCATGGCATTCTCCCTGTACGCAGCACAAATGTTTCAAGCCACGTCTGTGGCCTTTACTCTTCTGTTAAACTCAAACAGAAGAAAATGTCAGAAGTGTTTATTTTTTTCCGCTTGACACTCCATCTTCTTTAGCCCGCAGATAGCATTAACTTTCTTCCAATCTGTAAAATGCAAGGTGTATTCACAAGCATAGCATTGTCATTCCAAATGACAAATGACAAAAACAAACTCCCAGCATCGTGGTGTTGCCATGCCAAAAACAAACAGTGCAAACTTAATGCATCAACCTAATATTTTGAAGGCGGAACCAATCAATAGGAATTTGCTGATGTGGGTCTATGGGGTGGGGCAGTGGGGATGGGGGAGGAGGAGGGAGAGGGGGAGACAGGGAGAGGCTTGAAGATTTTTGACCTGAAAAGTGAGTGTGATGAAAGTGTCACTAAGTAAGATGAAGACTGAGGAAGGAAGAAATTTGGGGACATAGGAGGGAGAGGGAGAGAAGGAACGAACCATGAGTTCTGCTTTAGACATGTAAAGTCTTAGCTGTCAGATTTCTGAGTAGACATGTTGTATAGTTATGTGTCAGTCTGGAGTTCAGGAGAAGAGTTTGGGCTGGACATCATAATTTTGGAACTCCTCAGCCTTGAGACAAATGAGATCACCAAGGAGTGAGAGTAGAAATAAGAAAGTCTAAAGACTGAACCCAGCATTCAGAGGCCAGGGAGATGATAAAGGGCCAGTAAAGCAGATTGAGAAGAAAAATCCAGTGAAAGAGGAAGAAAGTCAAAAAGTATGGTGTCCTGAAAGCCAGGTGAATAAACTGTTCAAGGACAGAGTAATGTCAAATACCACTGATATATCAACTGAGATGAGGACTGAGAATTGACAGATTCAGACCCATGAAAGTGATCATGACTTGGCAAGAGCAGTCATCATTGGATGGGTCAGGGTGAAAGCCAGAGTGGAGTTAGTTCAAGACAATGGGAGAAGAATTGAAGAAAGTGAGCAGTGACAACCCTGGGCGTTTTCCCATAAAGAGCAGAGAAATGGTCTGGTATTTATACAGAATGGGATGGAGAGAGTAGAAGGAGTCAAGGGAATATGTTTTAAATGGAAGAAGCACATTCTTTGGAATTTTTGATGTATAAAATCATCACCTTAAATTAATGATAGTTTTGTTCCTTCCTTTCCAGTCCTTATGCTTTTTATTTTACTTCTCTGTCTCACTGTCCTGACTAGGTCTCCAGAACTAAGTTGAATAGTGAGTTATCCTCTCATTCTTTATTTAAAGGGAGTTTCCTAACTTTTTTTTTTTTTTTTTTTTTTTTTTTTGAGTTGGTGTCTCACTCTGTCGCCCAGGCCCAGACTGGAGTGCAATGGCCACTCCTGGCCACCACAGCCCCGACCTGCTGGGCTCTGGCAATCCTTCTGCTCAGCCTTCCAAGTAGTTGGAACTACAGGCGCGCACTACCACACCCAGCTAATTTTTGATGTATTGTACAGACAAGGTCTCGTCAAGTTGCTCAGGTGGGTCTTGAACCTGCAAGTTCAGGCAATCCACTCGCCTTGCCTCCCAAAGTGCTGGGATTACAGGCTGAGCCACCAAGCCTGGCCAAGTTTTCTAACTTTTTAATGTAAGTATGTTTGCTCCAGAGTTTTTTTGGTTAATACCCTTTATCAAATTATAGACATTCCCTTTTACTCCTGTTTTTTCTGAGAATTATTGAATTTTATTAACTGCTTTTTCTATTCTCTTGAGATAATCCTATTTTCTCTTTCAATTTGTTAATGTGGTGAATTCCAATAACAGATTTTTAAAATATACAATATTTTTGCATTCCTAGTATAAAATGAATTTTGTTTATTTTAATGTGTTTTAAAATTTGGTGTCCCGGCTGGATGCAGTGTCTCAAGCCTATAATCCCAGCACTTTGGGAAGTCAAGGAGAAGGAATTGCCTGAGAGGGGATCACAGGTTTGAGAACAGCCTGGGCAACTTGGCGAGACTTCATCTCTACAATAAATCAAAAAATTAGCATGCACCTGTAGTTCCAGTTACTCGGAAGGCTAAGGTGGAAAAATCACCTAAGCCAGGTAAAGACTGTGGAAAAAGGGACAACGCTGGGGTGGCTGGGAGCGTGCCACTGCATTCCAGCCTGGGCGATGGAGTGAGACTCCAACTCACAAAATAAAATAAAATAAAAAATAAAATTTGGTTTCCTGGCTGTATATAGTGGCTCATGCCTATAATCCCAGCACTTTGAGAGTCCAAGGCAATAAGATCACTTGAGGTCAGGAGTTTGACACCAACCTGGGCAACATAGAGAGACCTTGTCTCTACAAAAAGTCAACAACAACAAAAATTAGCCAGGTGTGCTAGATCTCACCCAGCTACTTGGGAGGCTAACGCAGAAAGATCGCCTGAGCCCAGGAGGTTGAAGCTGCAGTGAGCTGTGATCATGCTACTGCACTCCAGCAGTCTGGGTGACTCCAACTAAAAAAAAAAAAACTTTGCTATTTTTAAAGTTTTGGAATTATGTTTATATATGAAATTGCCTATGATTGTCCTGTTTTCCACAATCTTTACCTGGCTTTGATATCAGCTTATACACTAGTCTCATAAAATGAGTTGAGAAACATTTCCACATTTTCTATTATCTACCAGGGTTTTATAATATTGTGATGATCTAGTTCTAAAAGATTTCATAGAAAGTTATAAGAACCTCTGAACACCATGACTTTTTGTGTTTTTCATTAGTAGATTTTTTTAACTACTAAGAAGCAAGCCCAGCGTTTGACTTCAGAAACTGTGTTCTTAGCCACCCCAGTACGCTGCCTCTTTAAATGTTTCCTATGTGCTTGAAAAGAATGTGTATTGTCTAATTATTGGGTGTCATATATTAAGTATGTAGATTAAAGAACTCTTGTTAATGATATTGTGTAAATTTTCTATATTCTTATTACATTTGTGTTTGCTTAGACTGTCAATTCCTGAGAGAGATTTTTTATGTTTTCCACTGTAATTTTAAAGTTGTCGGTTTCTACTTGTAATTTTATCAAACTTGCTTTATAAATCTGGGGGCTTTAAAAAATTATGTATGAACAAGTGTCTTTCTTGGAGAACTTTTCCTCTTACTATATACTGAGCAGATTTATTTCTAATAAATTTTGCCTCTTTTCTTTGGAGTAGTAGTTACCTATTTTCTCTTTTCCTGTCTTTTTATTTTTACCTTTCTATGTCATTATGGCTTAAATACAATTTGTAAACATTATATAAGTAGATTTTTAAGATAATCCAAATTGAAAATATATGTCTTTTAATTAGTAAATTTAGTCAATTTATATTTATTATGATAACTGGTATATTTGGGAGTATTTCTTTATTCTAGCTTTTTGTGTTACATTTCCTGATTTTTCTACATTTATCTTTATCTTCCTTTCTGTAATTTTTAAATTAATTGAGTTTTTATCATTTTATTTTCCATTTCTATTGGGACTAGTGGTCTGAAGATTACATTTTTTATTTCTATTATTTTAAAATGGTTGCTTTTCACATTTTAGCAAATAAAGTCACAAGATTTTATCAGTTCTAAGATAGGTATTTTCAAATATTAATATCTCTGAAACAAACATATGTTTTATAATTGACGGCAGTCTTCCAAATTGAACTTGTCATACTGCTTTTTATATTGTTAGCATTCCACTTGAATTAGATGCATTGTTGTTTCTACCAATGTTGAGCTAAATATCCATTTAAAATATTTGCAGAACTACAAGACTATAATGTGGCACTGAAACACAAATCTATTGTGTATGCAGAAAGGCATAGAGATACAGCATCAGAGTATAAATGTTATATTAGTAAAACAAATATTCATTGTTGGGGGAATGACAGCAATTCTACATTTTCTCACAAAGCAATAAGTGAAGGCATTATGGAACTTAGAAGATAATATATTTTTTCTTATTGAGATATTGGTAAAAGATTTCCTATTACACAACCAACAAGTAATGCAACTTAGCACATGAGAAATGGACAATTCCATTGGAATAGATGAAAAAAATTCAATGACAAGAAAGTCTGGTACCATCAAATCATGTCTTATGTAGAATTATTCTTAAAGCATAATGTCCCTCACAATTTCATTGGCAGTCTTTTCTCTTTCTTCATAATACATGCAATAACAGTATTATGAATCATTGATACATTTTACATGTGATTAATTAAATGTGTCTAAAGTTAATCAGGAGCTTCATTCTCCTATTTCTAGAAGAACTTTGGAGTACTTTAATGCCCATCTTACATGTTATTAACCAGCACTTTTATTGACCTTGTTTAGTACCC
Organism: Carlito syrichta; assembly: GCF_000164805.1. Taxonomy (NCBI): domain Eukaryota; kingdom Metazoa; phylum Chordata; class Mammalia; order Primates; family Tarsiidae; genus Carlito; species Carlito syrichta. Next base: position 219,003 of record NW_007258491.1, on the reverse strand, counting down.
TTGAAACCATTCCTTAAAATGACTGACTTAAAAGAAAATATAGTCAATGCTTCCTTAAAATACCTTATATTTTCCTTTTTTTTAACCATTTTTTCATTGTCTTCCTTTTTTTCTTCTTTTTTCTGAATCTAAAATCTTTTTTTTCTTTTCTGAATCTAAGTTCTTATTTTCTGAAGTATACTTTTTTTTTTTTCCTGAGTTGGAGTCTCACTCTGTTGCCCAGGCTGGAGTGCAGTGGCATGCTTGCGGCCACCCCAGCATCAAGCTGCTGAGTTCCAGTGGCTATCCTTCCACCGCAACCTTCCAAATAGCTGGAATTATAGGCACGTGTTGCCACACCTGGCTATTTTTTTGATTTATTGTAGAGACCATGTTGCCCAGGTTGGTCTCGAACCCACAGGTTCAGGCAAACCTCTCGCATTGGCCTCCCAAAGTGCTGGGATTATAGGCTTAAGCCACTGCAGCCAGCCAAAATATACATTTTAAAAGCACTTTCAGCATGGCACAGTGGCATGCACCTGTAGTCCCAGCTGCTCAGGAAACTGCGGCAGGGGGGTTGCTTGAGGCCTGGAATTTTAGGCTGTAGTGCGCTATGATTGCACCTATGAATAGCCACTGTTCTCCAGCCTAGGCAAAATTATGACTCTATCTCTAAAAGAAAAAAAAAACAACCCTCCAAAACTCCCTTCAGTGAGTGTCTGTTAATTATAAACTCTCTCAATGTTTTTTTTTCTTTAAAAGGTCTTATTTTGCACTATTACCTAAATATAAATTTCTAGATTGGCAGTCACTTCATTTCTCAGTAATTTCAATTATTGCTGTTAGGAAATCTGCTGTCAAGGCTGGATTGAAACAGTGGCTAAGATATAGGTGAAATAAAGATTCAGTGAATTGAAAAAAAGATTCAGTAGCTCAAACCTGTAATTCCTGTACTTTGGGAAGCTGAGGTAGCAGGATTGCTTGAGCCCAGAAGTTTGAGACCTACCTGGGCAACATAGTGAGATCTTGTCTCCACAAAAAATAAAAAAATTAGCCAGACATAGTGGCACACACCTATAGTCTCAGATACTCAGGAGGCTGAGGTAGATTACCTGAGTTCAAGTGATCAAGACTGCGGTGAGCTGTGATGGTACCACTGTACTCCAGCCTGGGCAACAGAGTGAGACCCAAACTCACAAAATGTACAAGCAAAACAGAAATCTGCTGTCAGTTTGTTATTTCTTTACACACCTAATCTACTTATTTTTGTTTGTTTTAATATTTTCTCTGTGTCTTGGTGTTTTATAGTTTTACTGTTATGTGTCTAGATGTGGCTTTATTTGTATACTTCTATTGAATACTCATTGCGTCTTGTGAGCTTGAGGTTTTATGTCTTTTATCCATTTTGGAAAGTACTTAACTATTATCTCAAATATTGTCTTTTTCATCTAATCTCTCCTTTTGGAAATCCTATGTACTCACTCACTTGTGCATCAAACAGATATTTGTTGGGTACAAACTATCTTCCAGCAATATTCTAGGCATTGAGAATTTAACAGTAAATAAAGCAGACAAAATCATTGCCCTCATAGCCTTTATCTTCTATCCTTTTTTATTCTCCAGTGTTTCTTGATCTTTTGTACTTTCTATCTCTATGTGATATATTATTTTTCATTTCCTCAGTTCTATATTCCAATTCACTGAATCTTTATTTCAGCTGTATCTTAGCCACTGTTTCATCCATCTATTGAGTTTTTCTTTTCTCAAAATTTCTTTTTTAAAACGTCTCTGGTTCTTTTTAAAGTGACTTGTTATTTTTTCATAAATTCTTTTAACACATTGAATGATTTCAAACATATACTTTTATAATTTGAGGTCAATAATCCCGTAACCTAAAGTTTTTTTGTTGTTGTTGTTTGTTTTTTGTTGTTGTTGTTGTTGTTTTTGAGTTGGAGTCTCACTCTGTCGCCCAGGCTGGAGTGCAGTAGTACACTCACAGCCAAACTAGTGTCGACCTGCTGGGCCCTGGTGATCCTTCCGCCTCAGCCTTCCAAGTAGCCGGATCTACGGACACACACAACCATGCCCAGCTAATTTTTTATTTATTGTAGAGACAAGGTCTCGCCAAGCTGCCCGGGCTGGTCTCAAACCTGCGGGCTCAGGCAACCCACTCGCCTCGGCCTCCCAAAGTGCTGGGATTATAGGCTGAGCCATCTTGCCCTGACACCTAAAGTTTTGATATCTAATCTGTTCTGTGTTTAATTTGCTGACATGTGCTCTACTGGTTTATTTTCTTGAGTGTTTTATAATTTCAAGTTTTTAATTTCAGTTTAAGTAGGATTTTATTTGTATAAATCCTGAATGACCTGGGTTGAATGTGTTACCCCCATGTAGCGGTTTTATGTTTGTTCCTGCTAGGAATCCCAGTAACAGGATCAGCTCTCAGACTACCTGTTATTGTCATTGTGCTTGGTGTCTTGACTTTGAAGATTCTTGGAGTGATAGAATAAGTTCTATAGTGTGTGTGTGTGTGTGTGTGTGTGTGTGTGTGTGTGTGTGTGTGTGCTTTTAAAAGTGGAAAGAGTGATGCAAAAATAAAGGTTATTAATTATGTGTCCATAAAGCATGTGACTATAAGAGGATAATAACTATGCATTCTTTGTGCCATACATTATTAAGTAGTTGTGGAATAAATCTATAAAAATATCAACCACACAAGAAAATATCTGTAACTCACTGTATGTTATAAACCCACAGCTGGCTTGTAGGATTCTGGTATCTTTAAGGAAAATAATAGCTAACATTTATTTGCACTTACTATGTGTCAGGCACTGTTGTAACTCCTTTCCATATATTAACTCATTCGATCCTTACAATAACCTTAGGAGGCACATATTAATAATATTCCCATTTTAAAAATTAGGAAACTGAGGCACAGAGAGAACAGTGTTTCCCTGAAATTGCAGAGCCGATAAGAGCAGACCTAGCACTGAGCATGGGCAGTCTGACAGAGTCCATGTTTCAACCACTATACTGTACTTGCCATCTCCAAAGGAAGGAGGGAGAAATGATTACATCCTCTGCCTTGGGATGGCTGCATTTTTCTCCTTCAGACTTTCACTTCCATGCCAAATTTACTCTCCCTACCGCTAACTGCTTTATTTCAGATGTCTCACATTCCCTTTTGCCAGTGGGCCATTCCCTGAAGACTGTTTTCACCATAGAGAAGGATGACTTACAAGGTTAATAGATGCTGGCATGGAGGTATAGAATCTGTGGCCGAGGGGGCGGGAACCAGTCTGATGACGAGGCCTGGAGCAGCACAATTTATGGCTTTTTCATTGTCCTCCTTCTCCATCTTGCCAACCCACTACTTCAGGATAAATTACTTTAAAATTGACAGTGACCAGGTCACTGTGAGAATGAATCTCTAAATCTGGCTTGATGAGTTTGACATTGAATAGATATAGTTCTCAGAAGTTGCTTGTTTTAATATGCCCAGGTACCGACCCAACATTGAGCTCAAACATACAATGTATTTCACAAGAACAGGGTGTTTTCAGGAATGTAGATCAGAAAAACCCTAACTGCAAGGCTGATCCCTCCCCAAAAAGCTTTAACATATTCAATCACATCACTAAATCATGTTTTGAAAACTTGTTTTTTTGAGTCGGAGTTTCACTTTGTCACCCAGGCTGGAGGCTGGAGTGCGGTGGCACAATCACAGCTCACCATAGCCTTGACCTCCTGGGCTCAGGCAATTCTTCTGCCTCAACCTCCCATGCAGCTGGGACTACAGGTTCACGTCACCACACCCAGCAAATTTTTTTAGTTTTTGTAGAAACGGGGTTTTGCTATGTTGTCTAGGTAGTTTCAAACTCCTGGACTCAAGCAATCCTCCTGCCTTGGCCTTCCTAAGTGCTGGGATTACATAATCCCTTTTCTTACCTGGTCAACTTTTCTTTTTCTTTTTGAACATTTGTTGAAGGATGCAGTTAGCTGCTTATTCAGGTTTTTCCCCTTTGGGGGAGGAAATCTCCTTTTTGGAGACTTTTTCTTTATGTCATATATAAAATTGTTCAATTTTTAAAAAATTGTTTACTTTTTCATGAAGTATCATAGAATAAGAAATTTTTAACTTCAGGGAGTTTACAGTACTCTCAAAGTTCATAACTGATGTACTTGTACTTGATCTAGTACTATATTGGCTGCAATTATGAGCAGTATGAAGCAATGTATGCCTTATGCTCAATGGTCTGATTGACAATAACCCAGCCTCTTTCCAAAGGCCCCATTTAAAATTATCTTAGTGTGGAAATCGAGTCTTGGTGTTAAATGAACAAGACACATAGACGTCATGTGTTCTCACTGAGTTGTGCCTTCAGCTTTTATTGTGGTTTCTGTCATTCAGATGAGAGTCTCCGCCACTTGTTATTAAACTATTATTTGGACATGGTTCACTATGCTTCTCAGTGTCATCTATATAAATTCTGTTGTCATTGGGTTCCCAGGAGAACAGAATGAATTGGCGATTACCATGTAGGAAATGTACAGGGAGTGCTCGTAGAAAAGGTGCTCACTGGGGAGTGGATGGAGTAGAGTTGGGCAGAAGGGGAAGTTGCATTGTGATGCAGCTATGATGAAAGTCCTCAACCAATCTCACATGGAAGTCAGGAACTAGGATGACTGCAGAGCCATCCTGAGACAGGTGAACAGGGGCCCCACATGGGCTAGTCCCGTGGGCCAGTCACTGGATGCAGGCTGTCCCAAGGAGAAGCAAAGCATTGAAGGAAGCCATCCCCTTTGACCAAGGAAAGTTTCTGCAGGAAACTTGACTATAAACCAACATCTGAACAAAATGAATGCCTCTGTCTTGGAGGGAAGACTGACACAGCATACCATCATATTCACTAGAGTCTACCTAGCACCATTCAAATTGTTTTCTTTATACAATAAGTTCATCCATGTGGAAATGAGTATTCATGACCTATTCTCTGAGATATTGATCGATCTCTTGTCCTGTCCTGAGGAAATTGACAAGAAGGTTAATGAGAGAATCTAGCATCTCTGTGATTGAGGGTTTCCTTGAGGGATGATGCCATTGTGGAGGCTCAACATTGGCCTCTATTGCTGGTAAATTTCACCTTGAGGCAATGTTGGGTGATGTATAGCTTCTATCCCTCACCATAGTTATACCATTTATGTGCCCATTGGGTCATACTAGGGTGAACTGATGAGAGTGACTTGGTTGATGTCATTTGGCAGAGTCATTCTATCTACTTCATTTTTGAGTGTCTGTTCTGTAGTGAATGCTCTCATGGGATAAAAAAGATATTTATATTTTGTTCCCAATCCCAAGAGTCTATCCATGTTTATTACTCAGAGTTCCTTGTCTCCGATTTCTTGGTTTTTCTTCTTTCAGGCCCTTGGTCATTTAGCCAAGCCATCTGCCACTGCCATGATTCTTAGTTCTTACCTGTACACTTCTCTTTCCACACAAAATTAATAATCAGGTGCATGGGCTAAAGCTCTGTCCATCAGGAAAATGAATGTTCCCTCACTGATGTCTTTCAGAGCCACCTCTTAGTTGGTCTAGACCAAAACAGTAGTCAAATTTTGGCTTGCACTCACATACTCAGTCAACCCATCAATAAACCAAGTTTAAACATGTTTCTCCTCTGTCATCTGGTCATAGGGAACCCTTAATGTGGCCATAAGTGTCACCTGAGTTTAAGGTGTCATTTCTATAGTGGTAAATGACATAGGGGTCTGGATCACCTGCTCACACATCTTATTTGTGTCCTCCAGCCTTGCTTGTGTCTGATCCAAGATGTAGCACTTTCCAGTAAGATACTTGAACTTCAAAAGTTAAGGAAAAGACAAATGCATAAGAGACACTAATATGGGATATTTAAGGCCAAATATATCTATCATATTACTTCACATAAATGAGTAAAGCTCACTTATTTTAAAAAAGACTTTTGGGCCGGGTGTGGTGGCTCACTCCTATAATCCTAGCATTTTGAGAGGCAGAGGTGAAAGGATTGCCTGAGTCCACAGATTTGAGACCAGCCTGGGCAACTTGGTGAGACCTTGTCTCTCTACAGATTAAAAAAAAAATTAGCCAGGTGTGGTGGTGTGTACCTGTAATTCCAGCTACATGGATGACTGAGGCAGAAGGATTGCCTGAGTCCAGCAGGTTGAGCTTTGTAGCTGTGTTCTTGCCACTGTATTCCAGCCAGGGTGACAAGAGTGAGACTCCAACTCAAAATAGAAAATAAAACAATAAAAAATTTTAAAAAGACTTTTAGATTGTATCACAAGACAAAATCTAGCAAACAAGAGATGTATACTTAATAAAATGATTTAGAAAATGTAAAAAAAATAAATAAAAAGTTAAGCAATGACATACTTGATTATAAAACACATATCAATAATTCAAGTTAAAGCAAATCATTCTGATGTTTACAACAAAACTATATCACATATTTAGACCTAATATACAGTCTTTTTTTTTTTTCACCATGCCAAATTACCAGATAAAGCACAGGAAATGCTACTTTGAGAGAGAAAACCAATGCTGAGTCAAAATCAAATCTCTCTGCCAAAAATTGTGAGAGGCAGTTTGCCCACCCATTTTCTAAGGCAAGGCCCTCTGTTCTCACATGAAGATCTGTGAAGTCTGTGTGTAGCCAGTCAGTACTACCTCCTTATTTATTTATTTATTTTTTTAAGTTGGAGTCTCACTCCATCACTCAGGCTGGAGTGCAGTGGCACACTCACTGCCACCCCAGTGTCAACCTGCTGGTCTCTGGTGATCCTTCCACCTCAATCTTCCAAGTAGTCAGAACTATAGGCATGTACCACCATGCCCGGCTAATTTTTTGATTTACTGTAGAGATGAGGTCTTGCCAAGTTGCCCCGGGCTGGTCTCGAACCTGTAGGCTCAGGCAATCTACTCACCTCAGCCTCTCAAAATGCTGGGATGACAGGCTGAGCCACTAAGCCCAGTCCCTCCTTAATTTTGTAGACCCCATATACTAGACATGTTTTTGACTATTAAGAATTATTTTGAATAATGGCTACCAAATTGTTTCCTACAATGTTATATAAAGAAGGTTAAGAACCATTCGTTTGATGTCACATAAGCTGTAAAAGAAATTTTTAAAATAAGAATAAAATGGGCAAATGATGCTGTACAAGTGCAAACCAAAAGAAACTGATCATGACCTTTACATCATATGGGAAAATTCATGCCAAAAAGCATTAAATAAAGCAAAGATACTTTCTATGCCAAAAGATTCAGTTCACAAGAGTTATAAATATTAAAAATATATGTATTAAATTACATAGCAACAATATTCATAAAACAAAGACTCCAAGCAATACCAGGAAAATCAAATATACCCATTAGTTGCAGGAAATTTTAATTCACTTTTTTTGGGCCATGACACATTAAGGCCAAATAATAAGTGTAGTTATAGAGAGCTTAAGTCTTCCAAAACCTTTTATGAAATTAGCATAAAATTGATATGAAAACTGACAAACATAAAGACCAAATATTGATACAAAAAAACTTAAATAAAATATTACAGACAGAATCCAACAGCACATAAAAAATTATTTTCCAGGCTCTAGTAAGATGTAGTCCAAGAATGCAAAGTTAACTAATATGGGAAATTTGTTTCCATATTTTATCATATTGATAGAGTGAAGGACAAAAATAATATTATTTATTTACAGATGCTAAAGTGGCAATAAATGAAATTCACCAAGCAATCTTAATTTTAAAATAAACTCGGTAAAATAGCAATAGATTGATACTTCTTTAATATTATAAATTATAGTATCATAAAATATCTATCTCACCAAAAAACAGCATAATGCTTACTAGATAAATTAAATCAAATATGTAAACTTTGAAATAGAAATAAGGTGATGCATTATATATGAATTAAAAACATTCTATATGTATTTTCTTGGTTTTGACCATAACATTTTATATCAAAAATTAGGCATTAAATCAGCATTCTTGCGATAATCACTTGTATGTAAGATAACTTACAAAATTCTAGTTGACGCCCCTCCTGGCTAATTTTTAAAATTTTTTTGTAGAGACAAGTTCTCACTATATTGCCCAGGCTGTTTTTAAACTCCTGAGCTCAAGCAATCCTCCTGCCTCAGTCTCTCAAAGTGCTGGAATTAAAAGTGTGAACCACCACGCATAGCCAAGATTTTTTTTTTTTAATCTAGAAAAAAATACAGGTGATTTTTATTAAACTTTTGAATAAGGAAAATTTGATGTTTAAAAAAGTTGTTAAAGGAATCACAGAGAAAGGAGAATGTATGGGTGATATCTTCATGTACTTAGAATGTCTTTGTAAAATACATATGGAATTGATGGGCCTAGTTTTCACTGAGGAAGGAAACTGGTGAAGATGAGAAACAAGGCTGGGAAGAAGACTAACTTTTCACTGTAAGCACTTTCTTTGCATCTTTTGAATTCTTGTAACATGTCTATGTATTAACTTAAAAAAATAACTTAAGTTTCCAATTTAAAAAATGAAAAACAATGAAACTCCAAGAGAGTGACAGATTTGATTATCCAAAATTAACCTGTCAATGAATTACAGCAAAAATAAAAATAAAAATAATGAAACATGGAGACATTATTTACAATCAAATGTCAAATGTTGACTTAATATCCTTAACAGAAAAAGATATTGTACCACAGGGGGACCAAAAAAAAAAAAAAGGAAATGAAGTCATTGAAAGAAAAATAGACACAAGATACGGCGAGCAGTTCCCAAAGGAGAAAATACAAATGACCAATAAACACATAGACATAGTCAACCTCACTTTTGATCAAGGAAATTTGTAAGTAAAACAGCAACAAGATGCTGTTTTGTCCTGATCAAATTAGCAAAAATTAAAAATACTCTTTTCTTGCAAATGTATAATGAGGAGATGATGCTTTTACCCAGCAAACAGGAGTTTAAATTAGTAAGAACTTTCTGGAACATAGTTTAGCAGTACATTAGCATGAGGCTTCAAAATGTTTCTGTCTTTTGTCTCAGAAATTTTATATTTATGGAATCTAGTCTATAGATAATCTACAGTGTAGAGTGGGCTTCATGTACAAGATGTTTACTGCCCCATTAGTTATAGTAGTAAAAAAAATAAAAAACATTATAAAAGCTGAACTTGTAATTGCACAGAAAAGCCCTATCACTTCTCTTCTCTAACTGCACATCATGGTATAAGGCTCTAAACACTTTGTTGCTCTGTGATGTTTCCAGTTTTGTGAATCTGCCATGTGAAGTTCACAGTCAGACCAATTTTCCAAGTTAAAGCAATGGGCCTATTTTCCACATTTAGATGTTTGGGAGGGTCCCATTATCTCTCAGTAAAGATGATGAGGGAGAATTAAAGCAAGCACATGGAGGGAAGTTTGGTCAGGGAAAGCTAAAATGGGTTTGGTTATTATTTGAGTAGAAAAGGGAGTGATGAAATGTGTTCTATTGTATCTAGAAACAGAGAGAAAGCTAATGAGGGGAAACTGAAGGGTAATTTGAAACATTTCACAGAACTTACAGAAATGTCAGAGTGAAAAGTAACCCCTGACCTGTAATGAACTTAGAAACTGTAATGGTCTAAAGATTAAATCCATTCTCAAGTGATTACCTAAGCTCTGTGGGACTCCCAGGACTCCCTGCCTCCATTTTAACATGTCTGCCTATCTGCCTCTTCCACAAGATTAGGCTCTCCAAGGAGGAAGGCCCTTATTATATTGGGCATTACACCCTCACCCCTCAGCACACAGCCTGGTGCCTTCATTTTCTAAATGACTGAGTTAGTACTTTGTCCTTTGAAGTACATTTGCAAGAAAAGAGTATTTGAAGGGTAACTTTCTAGAGTATTATTTCATGTGAGGGTTTTCTTTCCAAACAGGATTACCAAACCAATAACAATGACCAGGCAGTGGTTGAAATCTGTATCACAAGAATCACAACAGCCATCAGAGAGACGGAGTCCATCGAAAAGCACGCAAAGGCGCTGGTGGGGCTCTGGGACTCCTGCTTGGAACACAACCTGAGACCCTCCGGGAAAGATGAAGACACCCCTCATGCAAAGATCGCATCTGATATCATGAGCTGCATTTTGCAGGTATGTCGGTGTTCGGCGTCAGGCTATTTGATACTGGGTTGGCGGCGTTAGGTGAAACACATGATATCTCTAAACCAGGAGCCAATGTTTCTGTAGCATTTAGATACTGTAAAAAGACACCACAAGCCATCAATAGCTAAGCCGGGTAGTCTGCTAATTACACTGAGAAAGTTCTACTGAGATCCTAGTATATGCAAGACACACCATGGGGAATTCAGAGTAATACCATAGCAAACCTCTAATCTATGTGGACAGATAAGATGTGTTCATATCAAAAGCTAACAATCAAACAATATGTGTCAAGTTGCAAGGGAGGAGGACTAGAAAATTCAAAAGAGGGGACTTGAACTCTGGACATGCAAAGAGAAGTGACTCTCTTAAAGTATATTCCTATATATATTGAGAATTTTCCATGATGATAGTTGCCTGTTCTGATCACGATTAATTCCTTCCTCAGATGTAAACACAAATTTGGAAGTTTGGCTCAGTCGTGAACCAGTTGTGTAGCTTTGAAATGCTGGGCAATTCCTTAATTTCCAAGGCCACCATTTCCTCCCTGGAAGGTGCAGGTTAAATGGCATTATTTATGGCAAATCTGCCAACCAGTGATGTCGATAGGTGTTTCTCATACAAGAATCCTATGGCTGAATCAGTTGGGAAACACTGAATTCAATGTTTCCCTTTTGAGGTGTCACACCATTTCACAGCATATTAAAGGTTCTATAAAGTCCTGCAATAAAGAAGCCTGGTTAACTTTTCGCCAGTATTTTCCAACCTGATTTGACCAAGGAACTTTCTTTCTCCTCCCCGTCCCCAACACATTTATGATCATTCCCCAGAACCTGTGTTTCATGGATCACAGGACAGGGAATTCTAGTTATGTTCAGTGCTTAGCACTGCATGTGACAGCTGATATTAGCTTCCCCTTTCTCCCTCCTCCTCCTCCTTTTTCTTCTTTCTTTCTTCTCCTTTCCTCTCCTTTCTTCTTCTTTCTCTTGCAGTTGTCTATGCTTAACTGGGTCATATTTTATCTTACCTGCTCAGTCCAGGGACTGGTCAACTCAACTGAAGGTTCTTGATGCACCACCATTCTGTTTCTCCTTTGTCCCCAGATGAGTTAGAGATGATTAGGGGAAGGAGGAGTGGAATTTTAGCAAAATTGATGAAAGACAAAAGATGAAACACCAAAGACCCCACACATGTTCTTTACTAGTAATTTTGAATATATTATATATATATCAGAAACATAGTATTTCACTCCAAGGAAACACTCCACAGACATTCACACACTTACAAGTCAGCCATACTCTCCAGCTCGCTCTGCAGGTCTAAAACCACTGGTCTAGACTCTAGAGCACTGCTCTCCAACAGAAATCAAAAGGAAGCCATATATGTAGGTTTAAATTTTCTGGGGGTGGAGGCAGAGGGGCAGGGAATGAAGGGGGGAAAAGAATATAAGTATTTATTATTACTGAGCTGTATACAAAAAAGGATAACGAAGGTCAATTATTTACAAGGGGTGACCAAAAAACAACCCAGGATTTACTTATAAAAAATTGTGTATTTATTCTTATGTATTCAAACTCCAGTCACCTTCAAAGTACTCCCCATTTGAGGCAATACACTTATCAAGACGCTTTTTCCACTGCTCAAAACAGTTTTTGAATTCATCCCTTTTCATACCTTTTAGTGCTTCTGCTGCTTTTTGTTTCACCTCTTACACATCAGCAAAACGTTTTTTCCCTTTGAGGACTTTTTTCACCCACAGAAGCAAAAAAAGTTGCTCGGGGAGAGATTGGGTAAATAGGAAGGGTGGGGCATGGGAGTCATGCTGTTTTCAGTCAAAAACTCCCGTGGTGTGGGCAGGTGCACTCATAAGTCACCCATCGTGAAATGGGCAAATGGATTGAAAGAATCTCCCCAAAAAATTCACTGTTGCCAAATTGTGTGAGAGACTATATGTACCGATATAGGTCTTCTTCGAGCTTAACCTTCTTAAGAAATTATCGGGGCTAAATGTTAGGTTAAATAGTCTGCATTTAGCATACATCATCTGAGGTTTTCAATACACTGAACTTTTTATCTGACCTAATTCATGGAGAAATTTTTGTCTGAAGGAGCTTATTTAGTGATTTTGTTTATTTTAGGCAGTATTCAGCAGTTGTATTCGAAGATAAGCCCCCAGAGTTCTGGGTTGTTAGGACTTGTACCCTTCTTAAATGTCTAAAAATTTCCCTTCAGCAACTGCTTTGGTAAGTTACAGTTTAAGAATTAAATAGTTTATGTAGGTGTGTTTGTGTGCGTTAAATATTTTCTTTAACTTGAATTAATCACAACCATGTATTTTCTGGCCAAAAATGCGTGTTCAGCAAAGATGATCTAAATAAATGGAGATAACTGTAAAAAAAAAAATTCACTGATGCTGAACACAGCCTCTCACAACAATGCTAACTGCTACATCGATGCAGATGGGTTCCTAAAACACAGGCTCAGCCTGTAATCCCGCGCCTTTGGGAGGCTGAGGTGAGTGGATTGCTGGGTTCGAGGCCCGCCTGGGCAACCTGGCGAGACCTCATCTCTACAATAAATCAAAAAAGAGCCGGGTGTGGTAGCGTGCGCCTGTAGTTCCAGCTACTTGGAAGGCTGAGGCGGAAGGATCACCGGAGCCCAGAAGGCGAGGCTGCGGTGGCCAGGAGCGGCCACTGCACTCCAGTCTGTCCAGTCTGGGCGACGACGGAGTGAGACTCCAACTCAAAAAAAAAAAAAAAACACTTACCTAGCAGGGAAAGCCTGTACTATAAGGGGCCTGCCTTCCAAAAGATAATTCTGGTTGTTTTGGGTCTTCCCCTTGTATTTATATTCTATCTCAATGAAAACAAATTTTAAAAATTCCAGTAGTCACAACTAAAGATAAAATTGATTTTGATGATATATTATTCTTAATACATCCAAAATGTTATTACTTCAACATGCAATCCATATAATAATTAGTGAGATAAATAGTTTACTTTTTAAAAATTTTTATTTTAGTTTAGTTTTAAAAAAATTTTAGCCCGTCTTATCTTGGACTAGTCACATTTCAGGTGAATTTAGCACAGTTCTAGAGAATCAGAGGAAGTTTTCTGGATGGAGATCATGTCTGGAAAGGGTTATGAGCCATGAGCAGGGGTTTCACCAGAGAGGCAAGATAGAGTGAGAGGACATTCTAAGCATAAAAAACAGTATTTGTGAAATAAGACCAAGGTCAGAGAATGGTAAGCATGCTATTTTTCCAAAATGCCCCAAATTCTAATGTAGAGGGATGTTTTATTCTGGGTAAGGCATTAAAGCAGGAATCAAACGCTTTTGAGAAATTGAAATGCTAAACTTAGTGATGATGAAGACTCAGTGTAAATGAGTTTGTCAGATTGTTGACAGCAGAGCTTAAGGACTAAAATTTGGGGAAGGGACAGAGAGAAGGGCTGAGGGCTTGGCCTCTTGGTTGAGAGGGACAAGTGAAGCACAGAAGTAGGCAACTCCAGTTGTAGAGGCAGTGTGGGCATGTAGTGTCCGTTGTGTGCCCTCAGGAGGAGACACTACTCTAATGGAAGGCAGGAAGCCCTAAAGGCAAACTTGCCTTTAAGCAAGATTCAACATCTTGTGTTGACCATCCCTGGGATGAGGTCCCAGAAAGTCAGCCCCAGGAAACAAAGGCAAAGCTGTGGTCACAGAATTTGTTTTTAGCTCACCAAATTTTCAGGGAAGCATTTTGGCTTGCAGTAAACATTACAAGATTGAGTTTGTACTTACCTGTAATTTAGGTTCTTGCGGGAACCATGTAGAAACCCATATGACTCATTTTGGTATACTTTTTCAGTAAAAGGTGGACCAACTTTCAAAAGTTAGGTCCTCAGTATTTTTAGCTTGCATGAAGTGGAAGAAAAGAGACTGATTTCCTCTCTACCTCACCCCACCCAAGATAAGAAACTCCAGTATCATACTGTGTGGTCAGATAGGACCCAGACATTTCTTCTTCCACACCCTTGGCCCTTCATTAAATTTGTTTTTCTGGCCATTTCACTGTCATTTTAAGTTAAATATGTTCACACACACACTTTTTTTTTTGTATTTTTCTTCCCCCCTTCCACTCCACCCCCCCACCCCC
>NW_007258491.1:177435-204693 GCF_000164805.1 Carlito syrichta | reverse complement strand
CCTCCCCCAGTTTTCCTTTTTTTAGCCTATACTGAAATCCTCTTTAAGTGACCATTTCTATTCCTCTTTAAATTGGTAATTACACAGAATTCATTCTTTGCTTGGTCCCTAAATTTATGAACTTGCCACTTTTACCTTAAAATAACTTTTAAAATTACAGAATTCACCTTTTACTGTTTCCTCAGTACAAAATCAGTGCATGTACGAGGCAAGCCTGTGAGTTCTGTCTTGTTGCCTTGGGTCACCTGCTTCTGCCAACCACCCAGTGTCCTTTCACAAGTCTCTCCTTTGGGTGTAAAACAAAGAATTGAATCAGATTACCTTCCAGATTATCTCCCAGTCTGAAATTCTGACTCCGTCGTAGATGCTGAGAGGTAGAATAGCAAAGAGTTTAGAGCTTGAAGGTTTCAAAGGCATGTGGATCTTGGTGTTTTATTTATTTATTTATTTATTATTTATTTATTTGTTTTTTTGAGTTGAAGTCTCACTCTGTCACCCAGACTGGAGTGCAGTGACCACTCCCAGCCACCGCAGCCACGACCTGCTGGGCTCCGGCGATCCTTCCGCCTCAGCCTTCCGAGTTGTTGGAACTACAGGCGCGCGCTACCACACCCGGCTAATTTTTTGGTTTATTGTAGAGATGAGGTCTTGCCAAGTTGCCCAGGCGGGTCTCAAACCCTCAGGCTCAAGCAGTCCACTCACCTCAGCCTCCCAAGGCGCGGGATTACAGGCTGAGCCACAGAGCCCGGCTTCTATATTTATTTTGAGTCTCTTATACTTGGACAGAAAATTAGAATTGGTATAATCTTCCTGATAGATTTAAAAAAAAACTTTTATTATTTGAAGTATCTTTTATGATAACACCTTTTCTTTTAAACTCAGTAATATAATATAATATAATATACCTGCACAATCTTTCTTTTGGTTAATATTTGCATACTGTATCTCTTTCCATCATTAAATTTTTTGTTTTTTTTTTTTGAGTTGGAGTCTCACTTTGTCGCCCAGACTGGAGTGCAGTGGCCGCTCCCAGCCATTGCAGCCTCGACCCGCTGGGCTCTGGCGACCCTTCTGCCTCAGCCTTCCAAGTAGCTGGAACTACAGGCGCGCACTACCACGCCCAGCTCATTTTGATTTATTGTAGAGATGAGGTCTCGCCAAGTTGCCCGGGCTGGTCTCGAACCCGTGGGCTCAGGCAATCCACTCACCTCAGCCTCCCAAAGGCGCGGGATTACAGGCTGAGCCACCGAGCCCAGGGGATCTTGGTCTTTTAAAGATGAGAGACTGGTAGGGTATTTCCCTCTCTAGGTCTCTGTTCTGCCATCTGTAAAATGAGGATAAGAATACCTACTGCTCAGGACTGTTATGAGGATTAAAGGTGATGTCTCATATAAAGTATTTACATGATACAATTGTTACATGGTAATTGCTCAGTAGAAGCAATGGTTTTGGCCAGGCGCTCTGGCTTGTACCTATAATCCCAGCACTTTGAGAGTCTGAGGTGGGATGATTGTTTGAGGCCAGGAGTTTGAAATCAGCCTGGGCAACATAGCAAGACCTCACCTCTACAAAACAAAATAATAATTTTAAAAAATTAGCCAGCCATGCTCAGTGGCTCAACCTGTAATCCCAGCGATTTGGATGGCCGAGGTGAGTGGATTGCCTGAGCCTGTGGGTTCAAGACCTGCCCGGGCAACTTGGCGAGACCTCAGCTCTACGATAAATTAAAAAATTAGCCGGGCGTGGAAGCGTGCGCCTGTAGTTCCAGCTACTTGGAAGGCTGAGCGGAAGGATTGCCAGAGCCCAGCAGGTCGAGGCTGCAGTGGCCGGGAGTGGCCACTGCACTCCAGTCTGGGTGACAGAGTGAGACTCCAACTCAAAAAAAAAAAAATTCTGAAAGGGAAGATACCCACACAAGACATATTACATTTAGGAGAAATACAAAGTTGGAGGAGGTTGATGAATTAAAATGCATCTCAGGGATATTATAATTATTGACATAGCTGATATGTTAGAATGAAATTCTAGAGAATTGATGACCCAACTATCATGGAGGTTGAAAAGTCAATGCCTGGTTTATCTTCAATCTGCTAGTGACAACAATTACAGTCTCTCTCCCCTTAGCAGAGCTGTTGTCATATATTTAATCAGCCCTGCATTTGACCTCTTTGCCCGTCTCTGCTACTACTGCTGATGACTATACCTAGAGGGAGACAACCAAGGAGACTGTCTAGGGTAGGCAGAGTAATAGAAATAATCCCTAAGTCCCCTGCTGGAAAATCAGAAATTATTTCTACTGCCTGTTTTCCTTGATCCCATACCCAGTCCTCTCAGTTACTCTTCCCTGGTCAATGCTGTGGGAAGATCAAACTCTGCCCCTGGCTGGCATTGCCTACAAAGTGCCTTGGAAGCTGAGAGCATTTCCTTCACAACTCTTAGAGGCCGGACTGGTTGTATCGACCTAGAAGTTTATTGAATAGGCAACCCCAGCTCTGCCATTTACTTGTAGATTAATTTGCCCAAGATCACAGGTAAGTGGTACCACTCCACCATTTATCTGAAGTGTGATCTTGGGCAAATTAATCTTTCAGTACCTTAATTGCCTCATCTGTAAAATGCAGATGATAAAAAGAACTGCGTTGTGAGGTTTATGTGAGTATTAAATGAATAGACATTAAATAATAGACAAAATATTTGTGACACAGAAGTGCTGCATGAATATTAACTCTGGTTTGAATTATTGTCATCATCATTATTATATTATTATTATCATCATTATTATAACCTGCAGGCGACTCAACACTTTCTAACAAGCTATTGATTTTATTATTTATTATAGCCATTTTGTATTGCCTGTCTCCCCTTTCTCAGCATTTTTTTTGGGGGGGGCAGATTCTTCTTTTTTCATAGGCACCTATCCTGTGATCTTTTCCCCAAATTTATCCACTGAAGTAGGCCCAGCACCTAGAATAGTGCCTGACACATAGTTGGTACTCACATAATATTTATTGAATGCTTGCAGAAATGAATGAATGAATGGGCTCAGGTGATATGACTGCCCTCTGACTTCCATAGCAGTTATACTTCTCTCCACAGTAGGCTTCAGTGACTGATCTTCAGATGGTGGTTTGAAATGGGAGGAGAATGAGATACATGCTCTCAGGTTCCAAGACCTGCTGTTAACAGTTCCCAGGTTTTATGCCCACTGCACAGAAAAGTCAATGCACTGAGACAACAGTCGTTGCAGTAGAGAAAGAGTTTAATGCAGTAGTTGCAAAGTAGCTGAGTGAAGAGGATAGGAGGTGTTTCTCAAATTTGCCTCCTGGAGAACTCAAAGGCTAGAATTTTTTTATGAGTAATTTGGCAAGCAGGGTCCAGGAACTGGGAATGCTGATTGGTTGGGAATGAAACCAGAGAGGTGTTGAGATTGTCTTCCTGGCTAAGTCAGTTTCTGGGTGGGGTTCATAGGTCATTGGTCCAGTTGTCATCAAATGGTCTACCAGATTGCAGAATATGAAAAATACCTCAAACATCAGTCTTAGGTTTTGCAATAGTGATGTTATCTTTTAGGAGCGAGTCTTGTGACCACCGACTATATGACTCCTAAACGATAAAATTAGGGAAACAGGCTAGGAATAATGGCTGGTTACTGTTTAACTAAGCTTATAGGTTAGAAAAATTTACCATCAAGGAGGCCAGCATAATCTGAAGATTCCAGAAGGCCTTCATGAAAAATAACTTCACCAGTCTTGCTGCTGGCCCCAGGAGCTACAACATGCATGGAGAAAGAAAAAGTCAAAAAGAAAAGAAGTATAACAAACATCTTATGATTTAGTCATGCCTACATCTTAACAAAATTTGGGTTGCCCATTACAATTTTAACCTTGTGGTCTTTTATTAATTTTATGAAGGTGATTTACTGTTTATAGGCCTTATTATCTGTCAGAAAATAAACTGGGAAATTTTAGGTATGTGTGTCAATTAGATTCTACATACAGTTATGCTCAGAAGAATCAACCATTTTATATAAAATCCAAAATTAGTTTGACTCTGATTGGTGATGCTGAATGAATAACCAAGCAGCCCTATTAATAAATGAAGTTTAATGTTTCTTGAGCTTAATCATTTCTTGTGGTTTTTAGTTGAATCCAAGGCCTGAGAGCCAAAGAGCCTTTTAACTACTATCACCTCAGATAGTTATCTTTTCCACTTAGCTTTATTCTTTTCCATTTTAAAACACTGGGAAACATTCCCAAAGTGCATTTTCAAAAGAAAAATTTCCACCAAAGCTCAAATTTGTGCTAATCTAGTTAAGAAACATAATTCTTGGCATCCATAGAACAAGGCCCTCTTGTTTTACTTCTCCAGCTAGATATAACTGTCCCCATGGGCAAGTCTGTGTTTCTATACTACGCTTCACTGAATTTGTTCCCTGAGGACCAAACTGTGTGTAAGACGATACTCATCCCAACATGCCCACGTCTGCACTGAGAAGCAAGGTCTATCATAGGCGCTGACATTATCAGCGGCTGTCAAAGTGATGTGTGTGTAAAGCCATAATCATAGGGCTGTCTCCGCGTGCATGCCATTAACCTTTCTGTGATCCAAGTAATTCTAGAGATAAAACAATTTCATGAACCTGAGGTCTTACTGCATTAACAACTCCTTTTGCTGCCTTTGAAAGAGAAGCTCAGATACTGGAAGGATGTCGTTTGGTACTTGTTAGTTCTGTGGGTCCCTCCTCTGTTCAGCCTTATCTCAGTGTCCAAACTCCTTACTCACATCCTGTTGCCGTCAGCAGTGCCCACGGCTTCTTGATATGCTAGGAACTGTCTAGACGCTGTTTGGAGATTGAGAACCTTTCGTGACAGTTTCTTGGTGTTTATATGAACAATTTCACTTTTCATGTTACTTGAAAGATTTCCAAATGATATGTGGGAGGAAAACAAAAAGTGAGTGTGTTAATTAAAAAAAAAAATGACGACCTTATATATTTTGGAAAGATACTCTACTCGGAGCCACACTTCAGAGACTTGAATGGCTGGCCTCTATTTTTCTCTAGAACATCTAGAAGTGTGAAGAATATGATCAAACTGATTAAGGCAGCCTGTTCTTTCATTATTGCTGGCAGGTGCTAGCTCATTCCAAAGTTCACAAACATCAATTACAGGGAACACTATTTCCATAGGCCATTCACTATGCCTGTCTGGGTTCACAGAGAGTAGGGAACACTTCTCAATGTTATCACCTTTGATTTCTCAGCAAGTTACAGGTACATGTGCTTGAACATATGTTCCTCTAATGGAGGATGTATACCTCTCTGCCTGTAAGTTGTTCTTAGTAAAAAATGTGGAGTAGGTAAAGTAAACATAGGCATGGAGTTTTCTGCTGGAAAGCTTTCAGAAGACTTGTGTGATTGTGTTCCACCCTCAAAGCCGGGGCTTTGACCAGTCATGATAGGGTTAAGGTTGTATCATCTAAAAATTAAACTAGTGGCCAGGCGAGGTGGCTGAAGCCTGTAATCCCAGCACTTTCGAAGGCCAAGGTGAGAGAATTGCCTGAGCTCACGGATTCAAGACCAGCCTGGGCAACTTGGTGAGGCCTCATCTCTACAATAAATAAAAAAAATCAGCTGGGCATGGTAGCGTGCACCTGTAGTTCCAGCTACTTGGAAGGCTGAGACAAAAGGATCACCTGAGCCGAGCAGGTCAAGGCTGCGGTGGCCGTGAGTGTGCTACTGCACTCCAGCCTGGGCAACAGAGTGAGACTCTGACTCAAAAAATAAAATAAAATAAAATGAAATGAAAGTTAAACTAGCCAAAACCTACATGAAATGGAGAGATTGGCTGCCTATAGGAGCAACCCAAGAAATTGTATAGGTGAGACTGAGGGGCTTGGGAAACACCTGATGCTCTAAAAAGTAATTTGAATGTAACTAAATGGAGGAGGGATAGAATATGATTATAATCAAGAAAAAAATGGTCAAATCAACTGACTTCCTAAACACCATTTAAAGAGTATGTGAAAAAAAACAAACAAAGGATGCGCAGATGCTCAGTGTGGAATCATTATTTTGGCATGTTTACCCAGGACTACTGGGGGTCGTGGGGTAAAGATTGAATCTGATGGACAGAAAGATCCAGTCACCAGAGATGGGGATTCAGTTGTAGGACAGGAGTGTTGTTTTAATCAGGTCTCACCATGGCCTAGAGGAAATATCCCTCAAGATCTCTCTCTGCTCTGATCTGATTTTGTGCCATGAGTAAACATTCTGGTTTCTAATCTGGCTCTTTCATATCCTGAAAACGTGAAAAGGATACCCTAGGTCTGACCTAGGAAAGTCCCTCACAGTGGATGAGTACATTGGCACGTCTGGTTATGCACCCACCTTTTGGAAACTGGTGTGAGTTCACCTCAGTGATTACAAACAATTCTGTGTGGCCTGACCGAGTACATGCCCAGAATTCTAGAAATGAGGGATAACCCCTGGGGAGGAAGAGCAGCCAGGCGTTCGGAGAGGTCTCATAGCTCATCATATCAATAACGGCCCTGTCTGATCAGACCCAGTTAAATTCACTGAAGTGAGCAACAAAGGCATTCAGCCTGTTCTTTCGTCAGAGAAGACTGGCTAAAGGCCATAGTCCAAATATGTCGGTGATGTTAGGAACTCTAAGATGGATAGGACAGAGACCTAGACCTATTGAGTGGAACTGCTAAATAGACACATGATTTGTCACCAAAGAGTTTGGTCAGAACTTTCAATACGGCTGACTTAATGGTGGGATATCAAGTTAGATTGTGAAATACCTATTTTCTCTGTTCGGGGGTCAGAGTGCTTCCACCCCCCCCCACCTCCCACCCCCCCACCCCCTCCCCCCAGATCTGGAAAATGGATGGAACTGAAGGAATGGATTAAAGATTTATCAGTTCTATTTTTGTTTCTAGTGCTTGGGGTGGGGGTGGGGAGCTTAAGCACAAGAGACTTAATTAGCTCATTTAGAAAAATTTAGGGATTGAACTGGCCTCAGGCACCGCCTAAGGCATGGGATGCAAATGATATTACCAGGACCTGGTTTCTCTCAACTTGTCACTCTGATTCGTGTTTCCTTGAGTCTCATGCAGGTTCTCTCCTACTGAGGTCAGCAGATGACAGCAGCCATTCTCGATCTTCCTTTCTCAATACTTTACAGCAGGAAAGAAAGAGTCTCTCCCACAGAGCCCTTAATTATAGTTTGGTAATGTGCCCATCCTTGCACTTATCATTTGGACCAGGAATATGATTCTCTCATTGGTCAGTGTCATTTGATCCCTCTTGAGACCAAAAGTGGAGATGCTTTTGTTAGAAGTGCCTGGATAGATTCCCCAGATAGGTATTAGAATAGAGTTTCCAGGAGAAGGATGAATAGATATTGAGTAGGAGTCTAGGGGAGCTGATGATTTGGAGGTAGAAGAAAACCAAAGCAATAACATTTTCTGTGACTTCAGGAAAGATGTATGAACTGGACATCAAGATAGGAATGTTGCAATGTTATCATCACTCCCAAGACTCACTAACTTACTCTAGAACATACATTTGAGTGACTCAGTTATTCTGAATATTTACTTTACCTGATTCCCATATCCAGTGTGAATAATTGGTCATCTTCCTGACAGTGTCACCACCATTATTATACTCTTGGTTACATTGCATCTACCACTGAATGTCCTTGTCACTCAAAAAACCCTGAGAGGTTGTTTATGTAGGATATGCATACAATATTCAATCCTGTACTCGTACTAGCTTTTGAGTCCATTTAAAAGAATAGCTGAAATTTGAAATTATATATCTGTACCTCTTTCCCAGATAAGAGGTCATATTATATTTTGAGGAATTCTCACTAAAAACAGCTTTCTAATCAGAACACAGACCAAAATTAATGATTAATGAAATTGAGCATATTTTCATGCTGGGGGGTTATTTTTATATACTGTTTTGTAAAGTAACTGTCAAGTACTGTGTCTATTTTTCTATTTGGTCACTTGTCTTTTTAAAAATTGATTTGGAAGAGCTTTTTGTATATATTCTGGGTACTAGTAGACTTTTGTTGGATAAATGTATTACTATTATCTTCTCTCGCTCTTTAGATTATATTTTCATCTTCTTAGTGATATCTCTTAATGATTAGAACTTCTTAATTTTATCTGCTTTCTGCTTTTTTCTTTATTGTTAATATTTTTTGATTAGATTTAAGAAAATCTTTGCCCACTCTGACACCATCAAGATGGTCTCTGGGTTTTTCTCTACCCTGTTTTATATTTCACTGTTAGATCTGCAATCTATCTGAAATTGATTTTTGTTACAGAAGATATAGGGGTCAAGATACATTTTTTTCTTCCATATAAATATCTAATTGGCTGGACGCAGTGGCTCATGCCTATAATCCCAGCACTTTGGAAGGCCGAGGCAAGCAGATTGCTTGAGCCCGGGAATTCAGGACCAGCCTAAGCAGTTTAGCAAGACATGTCTCACAAAGAAAATAAAAAACTTAGCTGGACATGGTGGTGCATACCCGTAGTCCCAGCTACTGGGGAGGCTGAGGCAGAAGGATTACTTGAGCCCAAGAGATCAAGGCTGCAGTGAACTGTGATTGAGCCACTACACTCCAGCCTGGGTAACAGAGTAAGACTCCAAACTCAAAAATAAACAAATAAACAAATAAATATCTAATGAACCCAACTATCCCGTTTCTAAGATGGCATAGTATTGCTCAGGGACTGTACTTATCAATGGTAATTTTTGCCTAATATCCTTTCTGTTGTCTTCATTGTGGGATTTGACATATGCAGGTGGAATGCTAGAGTTCATTCTGTTTAAGAATATAACTTTCTCTCAAGTTACTGGGAAAAGTTGAAGAATGAAAGTGGTCCTGGCTTTGCATTATATTAATCAGGATGCACGCTCAGCTGCTATATAGCAGTGGGTTAAGCAACACAGAACTTTATCTCTCATCAAATAACTCAAGTAGTAGTCCAGGGCTAATTTGGTGGCACTATGATATCACAAACCCAGCCTCCTTCTGTTTTTCTTCTTTATGACTCAACACATGGTTTCTACCTCATGGTCTGTTCCGATCTTTGTCACTATATTCTCATTCCAACCAGCATTTAAGGGGAAAATGGACTTCATGGTAATAGTAATCCGGAGGTTGAGTACATTACTGCCATGTCTGTCCCCTTGGTCAGAGCTTTGCACTTGGCCACATCCAATTGCAAAGAAGGCTGAGAAATGCAGCCTTTAGCTGCGTGGTCATTATCGCAGCTGAAATTCAGGAATATATTACTAAAGGAAAAAAGGGTGAATAGTTATTGATGGTCAGTTGGTTTCTGTCATAATACTCTCCATCTATCATTGTAGATTTTTCCTCACTGTTCTCAGTCTGATGCAAAGAAACATAGTATTGATTATCTAAAGGTAAATATCTATTTGGAATTGATTTTTGTTACAGAAGATATAGGGGTCAAGATACATTTTTTTCAAGTCATTACTTGATCCTCTTTACATGAAGGTCAGCAGACCCTCAGCAGCCTCGTCCTGTATTGTTATCTGTTTTGGGGTCCTTTCATGAGGACTTTTTAATTGGAAAAGATCATGCCAATCACTTTTACAAGTGAGAGACATATAGGGATGACATCTCCATGATCATCCTGCAAGATGGTGGCAGAGCTGGAATTAGAATTCAGAGTCTTGCTTTTCCATCAGATGCCTTTTCCCACCAATACACAATGGATTTGCATTTTCTTTATCAGTTACTCAATTTGCCCAATATTGAGTAGCTACCAAAAATTCAGAATTTGGGAACAGGAGGTACTAGAAGACCTGATACATGGGTGGAAAGATTGGTACTTTTCACATGATTCATTTGAGGAAAAAAACCCAGTTTTTACTTATAATATAATAATATGAAGGCACTCAAGCACATGATGCACTGTGCAATTTTTGCCCTATAGTGAGTCTGACAGGTGGGGTTGATGGTCAGAGTTAGTGAATGTGTACCATTCATTTTTAAGAAAATAATTTGGGCTGGGCTTGGTGGCTCAGCCTGTAATCCCAGCACTTCGGAAGGCCAAGGCAAGTGGATTGCCTAAGCCTGCAGGTTCGAGACCAACGCAGGCAACTTGACGAGACCTTGTCTCTACAATAAATCAAAAATTAGCCAGGCGTGGTGGCACGTGCCTGTAGTTCTGGCTACTTGGAAGGCTGAGGTGGAAACGATCGCCAGAGCCCAGCAGGTTGATGCTGAGGTGGGATGATGCACTCCAGTCTGGGCAATAGAGTGAGACTCTAACTAAAAAAAAAGAAAAGAAAAGAATTTTAATTTTCTAAGTGTCTCCTAATTAGAAAGTAAATGCTGATAGCACTATCTTATATGTAAAGACATTTTTTGTTCAGTCCTTAAGTAAATAAAGAAGAGAATGATTTCAGGATACAGAATTCATGTAGCATTTAGTCTTATGTTCATTTATTTTTTTCTTCTGAATCTCATTAGCTGCAACTCTAGATTTTAAGGTATAGTTCAAAAGGTAACTTGTCCACCATTCCTTTAGTTTGTTTTCTCAAGTGTAAATCTGATGTGTTATTCCTCTTATCATTGACTCCTGAAGGCCCTAAAGCTCAGTTCCAGACTCCTTTGCCTGGCATGTCAGACCTTCCATAATCATGCCCCTATTTACCTGTCCCATCCCTCTGCTCACCTCCCACCCCACATTCCCTACACATACCCCTCTCCAGCCCTACTGAGCTATTTGCAACTCCCCAGGGCATCAAGCACCCTCTCGCCTCTGTGTGTGCACAAGTATTCTTCCTTCTTTCTGCCCACTTCTTATCTTGCCATCACCCAGCCATCTCTCCTTCATTAGGTCTCAGCTAAAACATCGCCTCCTCCAGGAAATCTTTCTTGACATCAAGACTGGATTGGGTACTCCTTCTTTGCTCCCTTAGCACCCTGCCTCTTGCCTGTTATGGCTGTCATCAGCCTGTGCTCTTTACTTGGCTGTTTGCCTTCAGGTGTCCCAGACAAGACCAAAAGTTCTCGAGTTCCCAGTTATAATATCAACAGGGCAGGCCTTCTGTTTTCACAGCTGTACTCTGGGAGCTTAGCTCAATAAATATTTTTTGAATGAATGAATAATGTGTCACTTATAATTTGTTGCTTTCTTCTATTTCCTCAGAATTACAACCGGCCTCCTGTGATGGCATTAGCCATCCCCATTGCAGTGAAATTCCTCCACAGAGGCAACAAGGAACTGTGCAGGAATATGTCTAACTACCTGTCCCTAGCTGCTATCACCAAGGCGGAGCTCCTGGCTGACCACACGGAAGTTTTCATAAAGAGCATACTCCAAGGTATGGTGCAAAGGCTGAGCTTCAGGACGTGCTTTAGGAGTCGTTTAAAAGTATTTTCATGAAACATTTATGGTTTGAGAAAAATGAGACCTAGAGTATTTAGAGGCAGGTTAGTTTCTGCTTTGCTGCTAGGTGACTTAAGAGCATGCAAGTCACATGGGCTGTCTGAGTGAATCTGTCTCTCCCCATGGCAAATGAATTACTTGGACTCATTAGATGAGTTGTAAGTTTCCTTCCAACTCCACATTTCTCACTTGGGAAAACTATGTTTTCCAGGCTTCTGGTCATCTTGTCCAGCTACTGGCCATGGAGAGCTTATCTCTATACATCAAGTGGAGTGTGTCCCACAGCTTTTGGTGGTAGATGGAAAACCTCTTCTTCATTTGGTTTCCAAAACCACAAAATATCTTTTGTTAGATAAAAGACACCAGAAAACATGTAATGATGCCTTAGATGTGTATATGACTTGGTACTGGTTTACAAGTGTGTTAAGTATTAGTATGAAAAATCATATCAGGACACCTCTGGTAGTTGTTCCAACATTTGAATGGAAGAGAAGGTCAAGTTAGTCCATGCAAAATATTCTCCGTGTCTTTTCTTTTTGCATTTGGTTGCAGATCTATCAGAAACTATGTTTTTTGGATGTGGGGTCAGAGAACAAGAGATGGTATTGTTTGATATGTTCCCTCATTAATAAGAATGTGGGAGGTTCATGAGTATCTCAGCTCACAGTTTACTGACACAACCCTCCATATGCTTAGATTGGACATTAATCCCCTGTAAAGTGCTCACAGTCCAAATATTTCTTAGGGTCCCCAAAGGTGTCAAGGTGTCCTACGTGTGCTTTCTTCCCAAGGTCTCTTCCCAAGACCAGCCCCCAAGCCCATGCTGCTGTTCCATCCATGCTTCCTCACATAGCATGCTGGGAGGCTGTTCTTCCCTGCCAGAGCCCAGCAGACCCTGAGGCTGTTGCAAAAAGTCCCAGAAATGGACTTGACTCCTAGGGACCCTATGCTGCCCTGCCAGCGATGGCAGCCTCTGCACCTTTATGCAGAGCCACCTGAAGCTTCAGGAGCCACCAAGTCCTCAGCCCACTGACTGCCTGTGACAGGATGGGCAAGAACACCGGTCTTTCTCTTTGGTCTTACACAAAGGCCCCAGAGCAGTGCCAAACTGTGTTACCATGTTTGTATTAAAACAAATGGCTGTTTCGTCTGAAACTCTCTTTTGTTTCCCTGGGCTCGACTATCTCCCCAGGAATTTGGGTTACCAATAAATTAGTCCTCCATTGTTCAAAATACCTACTGCCTTCCGAGAACTAAGGTTTTGTTCCTAACTTAAGCTCTTTGACATTCCTAAGGCAGGTTCTTAACCCCACCTCCAGATTTCTGACCAGCCACCCAGTGGTCTGCCAGACACTCAGATATATCTCTGCTCCAGTGTGATTGTCACTGTAGTCTATCACTCAATCTGTGCTCCTGCTAAAGATTTGACATTATTAACACTAGTCAGTATTTTCATTTCTCGTTTCCTTTGACCGAGTTGTTCATTTCACTTTATATATGATGTTGAATTTGCTAAAAGTCCAGAAAAGCAATTATGCTTTTTTTTTGCCACCTTGGCTACATTTTTGGAACAGATTTTATAGATGTTACAAACACTTACACACACCACACATTTTAAAACCATGATAATCAGACTTGTAAGTAACAGATTTATGAAAAAAAAATTGAATTAGCTTCATATAGCTGCCAAGAACTTAGCTCATCTATTTGTGTTTTTTTTTAAGGCTTTTTCAGTGACAAAGAAGTCTTTGAAACACAAAATACATTTCCTAAATTCACTGCAAGCATTTGAAATAAACAAATGGTTTGGTTTATTTGATCTGGCACTATGAAAACTATCATATTATAGATGGTAATTTGACCAATAAAGGGGTGGGGCTGCATATTTCAGGGTTTAGATTTTTAAGACCAATGTAACTATAAAACTCTATTATCACTCACATGAGCCCATCAAACTTTGAGTTGCAAAGCAGAGGGGATATTGCTGTCTCTGAGAAGTACATTTTCTGCTCTGTAAATCTTTGTCTTACATCCCCTGCCAAACAGTGTTAGGACCCACCGCTGGGATTTTTTTTTTTTTTTTTACATTACCTGTAGTTTTCTCCCCTTTAGGCCTTCTTCTTTGACTTATAGTATATTAATCCTCATTTTTTCATATTTCTACTTCTACAAAAACATTGGATGGTCATCGCTTCAACTATGATACTAGCCATTATAACAGCATTAATAATAACATCAATGGCTAAAATGTGTTGCATGTGTTTTTTTTATGTCAGATACTGTCTTAAACCATGTATACCCTTTGTATTATTGAATGCCCATAAGAATCTTATAACAGAAGTCCTATTATTATCCCATTTTATCAGTTAGTAGTATTTTTAGTAACAGAAACCAACAGGTATAAATGGCTTGATGGTTAAAAAAAGAAAGAAAGAAAGAAAAGGAGAAGGAAGAGAGGGAAAAGGAGGAGCAATCTCTCCTCATTGGCACAAGAACCTGAAAAACCCATGAGTATTCCAGACTTCCAATATGGCTGACTCAGGTGCTCATCTCTGCTTCTTGTGGATGGTTTCACTTCCATGCTCATGGTGTGGGCCTCATAGCTTCCAGCTAACATCTTCATGTACACCTGTTAAGCAAAAGAAAGTCCATAGTCTCATTTTCTCTGTTTGACCTGACACAGGACACACAACCATTTCTGAACTAATCCATCATTGTTGCCAGGGAATGCTGTACTTCAGTTGGCCCCACTTAGGTCATGAGCCACCCTCAAAGCAGGAGATGGGAGTCAGCTGCAGCAGAGCCACATGGATGAGGAGTAGAGGAGTAGATTCCCCAAAAGAAACCCAAGGCCATTGACAACTGTGAGTGAATGAATATTGGGGATGGAAAAAAACACAAATGTCCACTGTAACATTTTATAAACAAGCAAGCCAA
Source organism: Carlito syrichta (assembly GCF_000164805.1). Taxonomy (NCBI): domain Eukaryota; kingdom Metazoa; phylum Chordata; class Mammalia; order Primates; family Tarsiidae; genus Carlito; species Carlito syrichta. The sequence continues at coordinate 190,308 of NW_007258491.1, read as the reverse complement.
AGCTTAGAGAAGTAGCAAGATGCAAACCCTGACCATTTCATTTGAAATCCTACCTTTACAATAGAATCTCAACTCCACCAAATACTAGTGGTAATTGTGTCTTTCTGAACCTCTGTTTCCTCATACGTAAACAGAAATGTTGAGACACACGATAATGCCAGAACAGAGTCAACTTTCAATAAATATTAGCTAAGATGGTGATGATGATAATCATGACTGCCTGTCTGTAGTTGAATGCCTTTATAGTGCCAGGGAACTATTTCCTGTGGCAACCCACTTTACCTCTGGACAGATCTGAGTATCCGATATTTCTTCCTTTTGTTGAATTACGAGTTCTCGCCCTGGAGCCTCCCACTTTTGACTAAGGCCCTCTACTTGAGTGATAACACATAATTCGTCTTTTACATGACAATTCGAAAATTGGACCACAACTTTCATATCTCATCACCCCTCCCCTCTGCCGTTCCCTCATTTCTTCCTCAAATATCACATCTTCAGTTTCCCTCTCAGTTCACTCACTTGGCAGGTGATGACTTGATTCTGCAGTCATTGCAAGATGTACCCTGCTCCTCCCCTGCTTGGTTGCTCTTCCCTGACTGCGTTCTGGTTTGCCTGTGGGCATCACACAGCATGGAGTCCATGGCTGAGGACAATATTCCAGCTTCGGTCTTGCCTGTGAGGAGTAAAATGGATTTATCTCCTCTGTCTAGAGGCTATAATTGCCTTAGTGGAACCTAAAACCAAATTTACTTTTTTTGTCAATCATATCTTTGATTTCTATTGACTTCTATTCGAAATCTGCAACTTTTAAAAATATAAATTGTTTTCACATATTCAGCAGTTTCTACCATGCTCTTTGTTTAGTGGGTTTTATGAGTTATATTTAAGTGCTCAATTTTAACCCTTTATGCATTTTTCTTATGAGATTTAACCCATTGCTTTAGCATGCCAAGATCTTATTGGATAATGTTTCTTCCATTTCAGTGTATCTGCAGCTCTTCCAAGGCTCTTTCACCTGTATATTTTATGAGTAGAACCGCTCTGGTCTTTATTTTAAAACACTGAGGAAAGCTGAGCAGATGGGGCCAGGAGAGCCTTGTGTTGTATCAATGGTGTCTGCCCCTTAAGACATGTTGCCATTATTTCATTGGTCATATTTTTTGCAATTGCATTATATGTATGTCTGTCCCTGGTACCTTCTTTATGCTTATCAGTCAATTATGAGAGACTTTTTCCAGTGGGATGTGTATTTATCCCTAATGGGCAAATATTTAAATAGTTCCAACCAATTTTTGCTACTTCTTATTATCAATGATTGTATGCAGGTAAAGTTTACTTTTACATTAAATATAAACACCAATTTATTTTATTCAAATTGTTTATACTCCATTTATCTGTTTTGTGTTTTCTGAATTTTCCCAGTTAAGAGGAAATTGTAAGAGCTCCTTCCTTTTGGAGGAAGGATTAAAGACAAAAGCAGAGTGTTACCTTGATTTGTACTTGAGAGCTAAAGGGACAAAATACCTAAATACTTCTATGTTAAATAAGACAATTGTATTAGTATTTTAAAACTCCCCCACTAAAAAAGATGTAAAAGATGTAAAAATTTTCATTTTACAGGCAAATTTTAACAAATATGCAGAGTAGATCATTACAATCTTACCTAAACTTTTCCAGATAATTGGAAAAGAAGTGCATTCTCCAACTAATTGACCCCCTTTATCATGGCAATAATAATATGCACCACGTGGAATGGATGAGGCTTACATAGATAAAACATCTATACTTTACATAATGCTGGGCTTATAGTTCATCGACAGTTACCATTATTCTTTTTATCATCATCATCACCATCATCATCGTTGTTGTCATTACTGATTGAGTATCTGCCATGTTCCATGTCCATATTAAAAAATCTTTTTTTTTTTTTTGTGTCGGAGTCTTACTCTGTCACCCAGACTGAAGTGCAGTGGCACGCTCATGGCCACCACAGCCTCAACCTGCTGGGCTCAGGCGATCCTTCCACCTTAGCCTTTCAAGTAGCCAGAACCACAGGCATATGCCACCACACCCAGCTAATTTTTTTTTAAATTTACTGTAAAGATGAGGTCTCACCAAGTTGCCCAGGTTGTCTCAAACCCATGAGCTCAGGCAATCCTCTTACCCCCACCTCCCAAAGTGCTGGGATTATAGGCATGAACCACCATGCCCAACTCAGAACTATCTTTATCATGAATTATAGATGCACAAATCATAAATTAAAATCTTAGCAAAATGTCTCTAGAATGCTTAAAGAAAAAAAGGTGATATTTACTGAGTGTTTACTATATACCAGATACTGATCATTTAACCCATGTAATTCTCCAATATCTTATGAGAGAGGAACTATTGTTATCTCCCACTTTATAAAATGCATAACAACCAAGTGAGTTTATCCCAGGAATGCAGGATGGCTTAATGTTTAATCCTCATCATAAAATACTAAAGGAGGGGGGATATTGTGTGATTAGTAAAAGCATCTCATAAAATTCAGTACTCATTTGTGAAAAAAATGCTTACTAGAAATTTTAGAGAAAAGTTTTAACCTGTCTAAAATGATATGTAGTCAAGAGCAGTGACTTACACCTCTAATCCCAGCACTTTGGGAGGCCAAGGCAAGAGGACTGCTTTAACCCAGGAGTTAAGAGGCTGTGGAGAGCCATGCTTGTGACACTGCATTCCAGCCTGGGCAACAGAGCAATACTCCGACTCAAAACAGCAACAGCAACCAAAAAATAAAATAGGTAGATAATGGTGAAACAGAAGAAGCATTCTTTTAAAATGCTACTATGTTTAGACATAAAACAAGGATACTACTATATCTACTTCTATAGCTATGGCATTATAAGCCCTAGCTTAGACAAGGAAAATAAATGAAAGTTATAACAATCAGAAAGGATATGATAAAACAATCATTAGTTCTGGAAAATATGATTTTCTATAGTAGAAAATCCAGATACTCTCCAGTCAATTTTTAGACATAATAAGAAAGATTTCAGAAAAGTTGCTAGAAGTGAGATCAGTTTATAGAAACCAGTTGTTTTACTATATGCCAGTTGTAATAAATTGAAAATGCAATATTATTTAAAGTAGACAAACATACAATACATGGAAGAAATGATGAGATGTATGTAACTTTTGAGAATAAAATTATAAAAGTTTATTGAAAGCAATTAAATAAGCAAATAAACCATATACTATTTTCATGGATGGGATACCTTGATGTAGCAAAGATGTAAATTTTCAGTAGATTTCAGTAAAATTTTAATAACCTAGCAACAGAGATTTTCATGAACGATGGCAAACTGATTTTAAAATTCACAAGTAAGATAAATTGAAACAGTCAAAACAATTTTGCAAAAGGAAAAGGTGAGAGTTGTTGGAGAGGAGAAGGCAGTAATTTCCCTACCAAATATCAGGACATTGTAACATCATAGTAACTAAGACAGGGTAGCACTGGTGTAAGAACAGGCAAATAACACATAGAATAGGCTAGAAAGGCAAGAAACAAACCCAGGCATATGTGGAAACTGAATGCATGCCAGGGGAATCTGTGAAACAGAGAAGGATAGACTATTTAATAAATGCTTCTCAGATAATTGGCCATATCACAACATGCATAAATTAATATCAGATGGAAAAAGGACTTAAATATACAAAACAAATTTAAATCTGTCTTTTAGTAAAATTCAAAATCTGTTAATGATTTTTTTAAAAGTCTGTCAGCAAACTAGCAATATAAGAGACCATCCTTATTCTCATAAAAGGTATCTATAACAACAAACTAAACTAAAATTATACTTATTGTAGAATATTGAATGCTTCCCTTTGAATTAAAAAAAGACAAGGATGTCATTTGAATAATGAATTTGGTTTTTACTTAAATCATATCAGGGTAGTTTGATATTTTGTAAGATCAGAATCTTTTCAGAGGGAAATTTGTATTCAGTGGTCCAAACTTGCCATGTGAAGATGAATGTAATACCTGTCAAGTACTGGAAAATAAAAGCATAAGCAAGGGTTAGTGCAGCATGAGTTAGCATATCTTTCACCAAGAAGCTGACCGAAGTTTTATAGACCCCTAAAATGAGGGTGTCCACAACTGTAAGGGTTTAACTGAGGGCCTGCAGAAAAACCCTTTCCAAATTTTGATCTGGAAATCTGTGGGCAATGCATACCATTGCTATCAAATCTAAAAGCAGTGTTGTCCCTTCTGCATTTCTGAATCAGTGATCATAATAAAGAAATATGCCTCCCATCAATATGCCTTTTATATGGTCCTCTGGCACAAGTCACAGGATGATCTCAAATGAGCTGAAACCTAGGTAGAAAGAGAGTCTTTGGAAAGAAAATATAATGTTATCGCAGCAAGAGTCCAGATTCCTTTCTGAGTTACCAGCAATAGCCTGGAAAAGACTGTCTATTTAATTATGATAAATTCACCTCATTTCTTTCTCTATGTGAGACAAAATTCAAACCACTGATTAGTGAGCTATCTCAGAAAAATGGAGACAGAAAATTGACCCCCATTATCATGGCAATAATAATATGCACCACGTGGAATGGATGAGGCTTACATAGATAAAACATCTATACTTTACATAATCATCGACAGTTACCGTTATTCTTCTTATCATCATCATCACTATCATCATCGTTGTTGTCATTACTGATTGAGTATCGGCCATGTTCTATGTCCATGTTAAAAGACTAGAGGCAGAACCATACCCACTCATAGAGTTTCATAACCCCCAGGGAGATGCTTAACTACGAAAAATTCAAGGCAATTATTCTTAAAGGGAAAGGTTTTCAAGTTAACCATATTACAGATTGTTGGAAAATAATTTATGAATCAAATATTCTGGGAAACAAGCTACTAAGAAATCTTTTTAAGAATATCCAACCTGAATATTAATACACATAGGAAATGTAGTATTGTAAAAAGCCAGTCCAAATATGGCAAGGGATAGCGAGACACACCTTGGAATACCAAAGGACTTTTGAATTGTTAACCAAGTCTTGGAGCTGATATAAGTCAGAGTTTGCACCTTCTTGACTTCACCAGCAGATGTTGCTGTGAAGTAGAGCAAGGCTTGCACGGATCTGGATGTTGTGGGCTGAACTCAAAATGACTTACCCACAGTGGAAGAGAATACTTATATCTATTTTTTTGTTTGCTTATTTATGTTTCAACCCACTGGGAGCAACTTGGAAAAATATTTTTAAGATAACTATCTTATTTCAATATCATTTTTATGGTTTAGAGAGTACTTTTATGAACAATATCTGCTTAGTAACTCTTCAACAAGGTAAGCAAGTCTTGTTATCCCTAATTTCTTGGCTAATTTGAGACTCAGAAAGGTTAGTTGACAGGTCCAACATCTTATAATTATTAAGTCAGCAGATGTTGGTGCCAGGATTTAAATGCTGGATTTCTGACCTAAAGCCTAGCAAACTTTCTTCTAAACTCCAGATTTATAAAACCGAATGCAAAGTTCGGCAATATGAATGCACGTGCTTTCTGAATCTGAGAATATATATAAATTAATATATATAAATATATATTTAATTATGATATAATTATGATATAATTAAATACATATATATTAATATATTAATATATATAATTTCTTTGACCAAGACTTTTAGCCTTAGGAGTGCTATTTCATAAGTGACTTAAAGACATTTTGGAAACATTTGGCTTTAGTAGGCTTCTAAAAGAAGAGCCAGATTTCTAATGTAAGATTTACAAGAAATGAAAAAAAGATCAATTATAATTTTTTGTTCGCAAATCTAATTCTTTGTTAAAGTGAAGTCAGTTAAGTAATTATAAATACCAAGCTCTAAAATTCTACAATATATGCTTAGTAGTCAAATGTTCCAAATATATTTTAAAGGAGTGAATACTTAAAAGTCAATTTATATTGTAATAGTCAAGGAAAATAAATCAACTGTGTTTTGTCCAGAGAAGTTGCTCTGCTGGACACGTATACATATATATTACGGTGATGCACTATCCAAGTTTGCTTGGGACTGAGGGGTTCCCAGTACATGGGACTTTTTTTTTTTGGAACTGGAGTCTCACTTTGTCACCTAGGCTAGAATGCAGTGGCACACTCATGGCCACTGCAGCCTCGACCTGCTGGCCTTGGGTGATCCTTCTGCCTCAGCCTTCCAAGAAGCTGGAACAACAGGCTCACGCTACCGTGCCTGGCTTATTTATGTTTTTATTTTGATTTATTGTAGAGACGAGGTCTCACCAAGTTGCCCAGGCTAGTTTCGAACCCCTGAGCTCAGGCAATCCTCTCACCTCGGCCTCCCAAAGTCCTGGGATTACAGGCTTGAGCCACAGTGCCTGGCCCAGGACATGGGACTTTCAATGCTAAAGCTGGGACAGTCCCAGGACAACCAGAACAGTGAGTCACTCTAGCACACACAAGTAATATTATATATATATATATATATATATACACACACATATACACACACACACACACACATATACATACATATAATTATATATATATATATATATATATGAATTACATACATTTTTTTCCTCCTAATGACTTGAGTCATCTTGCTCAATTATTTTACTACACCATAATGTGGTAATGCCGCCAATATCTTTTCTGGTAAGTAAAACTGTGTGCCAGTGTGCTAACCTAAACCAGCATGCTGCTGTTTCTTTTTGGATATTTTATCTCAGTTTTACAATTTCTTACTCCTTTTACTGATGCCTATATATTTTCAAACTCATTAAATGCTATTGGTTAGTTAAAAAAAAAAAAAAAGCTAGTTAGTTACAAAGTTACTCCTGGCCCTGTTCTCCAAACCTCATGAACAGGAAATCGGCTGTGGTTATTCAGGCCCTATCTTTAAGAGGACACATCATCACTGTGGTTCTGTTACATTTCAGAAGCAGCTTTGTAAGGTCTTTCTATGTACCTCCAGCAGAATCTACAGAAGAACATGAGTGTGATAGGGAAGAGTTACCTCCCAATCTATAGTGTGAAGGGGCCTGACCTCTCCTTCATGGAGAAGAGTGGGTGTGCTTTCAGGGAAGGAGCTGTTTCTGTTCCAGATTCTCAGATCTTCCAAATAACAGTCCTCAGTCACTGCTTACATCATGGGTATCTGGGGAACTCTGACACTTCCTGTTTGGTGGTTGTTTTTGTTTGTTTGTTTGTGATTTGTTTTCTGTGTTACATAGCACATGAATCATCAAATTGGAAAAGACCTAGAGATCATTATTTTCTCAATTTCTTGATTTCTTAGTTGAAAAAATTAAAATGCAGAGAGATGAACTGACACGACCAGTATTTCTTCCATATAATTTCCGGGAAACCAAAGCTTAAAACAACTCTCTAGTTCATTTCTAACTATATTATCTATTGCTGTTTATATAATAGATTAGTCTCTGAAAACTAACTGCCTACTTCAGATGAAAAGTGAAAAAGGTGGGTTTGCTCCAAAACATTGCTTCCATTTGCAACTAGATGCCATGAATTAGTTTTATAAAACATTTTATTTACAGTAGAGCTTTACAAAAATAGTCTTAATAAAATTAATACAAATCCATTTCCCAATATAACTTATAGGGCTGTCCTCTCAAAAAAGTGACATTCGAGTATAACACATAAACTACATTTATATTTGTTAAGTCACCTTCTAGTATAAATATGTTTTCATCATTTTTTGTAATAGGGTACATACCAATAACAATAAACAATGGACAACAAGTCTTATTTTGTTATTCTTCCAATGTAAAATTCATCTCTGGCCAAAACAAAATTAACCAAAGAAAAGTGGAACAATTGTCTTTCTGTTCAACAATACAGTCCTTTTTAATTATTTGAGAGTTTATCTGACAGAGACCAGCATTAATCTGAAAGCACCATGGCATAAAGTCTAGTAACAATATCCCCCAAAGCTTCCTTCCATGTCTTCCCCTCAACTGTTTATTCAGTATTTTGCCGAGATAAATAAAGATTGATCTCAACTCTTTCCTTCATTAGTCTCAAATGTTCTTATTATGCATTGAGGCTTTTTAGACCTTCCCAACTGGCATATATTTTAAATGTGAGTTTCTTTCTTTGGCTTCAAGTAGATTTCACAATACTTAGACAACGTACTGAGCTCCTCCATGTGGCTGGATCTCTGTGACGCCCCAGCCAACGACATTCCCCCGGACGTGACAGGACTCTGCTCCTCCAGTCTCCCTTATCTCTTCATTGCTGAGAACACGGTCCCAGATATTGAAGCCTGTGAGTCTCCCAGAAAAAGCTAATGTTTCATCAAAGCCTCCGCCCACACAGCAGCCGTTCTTTTCTTGGCCAATCTGCAGGATTCCTCCCTCAGGAACACTGTGACCTAGGGCCATCTCGGCAGCGGTAGCCACCAGCTCACCATTTACCCACAAGGACGTGAGCCCTTTTTCTGAATTCCAGGTGCTGCATAGGTGGGTCCACGTTGCCAGGGAAACCACAGCGTCAGCAACCAGTTTGTTGCCCTCTCCACCCACCACGAACACTATGGACTGATGGCTGAGGTAGAGCTGGATCTCATATGGATTTCTCTTGGTGCCATAGGAAAACAGGATGGTTTTGTTTAATACATCAGTGACTTTGACCCAAACGCAGGCACTAAAAGACTCGAGCTTCATGGGTCTCTCCGGATGCACGCTTCCAAAAATCTTCTTGGAACGCATCGGGAATAAAATCGCTGTTTCACAGCCTAGAGTAGCAAGAAAGTAAGAGGAAGAATATGAGAGAAAATATAAATTCATTCAGAGTTATTCTGGCATTAGTTATTTTAACATAAGCATTTTAATGGCTACAATGGAAAACTGTATCAACCCTTTATTATGACAAGAGGTTTCAAGTATAATCTCTGTAGAGCAAAGAAAAAGAATAAGGAAAGTCAATTGTCTTAGTCAATGAAGCATCTGAAGGAAGAAGACACTGTAAATAGGAGAAAGAACCAACTAGTCTAAACCCACAAAATAATAAAAACTATAGCTACCTCCCTCCTAATTAGCATATTTTCTTTCTTACTGCCCTTTTTTTCTTTTGAGTCAGAATCTCTATCACCCAGACTGAAGTGCAGTGACACAATCACAGCTCACTGCAGCCTGGACCTCCTAGGCTCAGGCGATCCTTCCACCTCAGCCTCCCAAGTAGTTGGGACTACAGGTGCCTGCCACCATGTCCGGCTAATTTTTTTTTTTGGTAGAGATGAGGTCTCATTATGTTGCCTAGGCTGGTCTCGAACTCCTGGCCTCAAGCAATCTTCCACCGTGGCCTCCCAAAGTGCTGGGATTACAGCCGTGAACCACCACCCCCAGCTATGTTACTGCTTTTTAAAAAAATGTTGAATTGCTTGAACGGAAGTTGACTTTAGACAGCGATTCTATCATTTTCAAGAATTTAGAGCCCAACCTATTTCACTTTTCTTGCCTCCACCAAGCTCCTAAAATAATGAATCTCATTTTAAAGACAAGAAAACTGGAGCAGAAGTAATTTCTTTATGTTTACACAGCTGATAAGTAGTAAAACTAGGGTTCGAACTTGTGCAGTTACCCTTAACCAGCACACTACATTTCCTCTTAATAATAGAACCCTGGGTCTAGCTAGGAGGGCTGCAATTCACTTGATTTTACTACTCAGGAGCTACGCGGCTTTGGGTGACTCCATAATCTCTCCAGGCTTGAGTGTTATCTATAAAAGGCCCTTCCATCTGCTCCTAATATTCTGCAAGCAACAAGTATATAGCACTCAAGAACTGGGTAGACCAAGGATATGCATAAAGTCTCTTATTTCGTCCACAGGTTTAGAAATACTACTTAAGCAATAAGAGAAAAACTTTGAGAGGAGTGAATTTTTCCAAAGGGCCTAGTGGGAAGACATGTTTCCGCTAAAGAGTACTTAGGAGGAGACATTTGAATTGGGGTGGAAAGTTCAGTAAACTTCCACATTTGTCCATTTCAAGACCACATGGCCGATGGGGGTCTGGAGAGGCCAAAATGAAGACCTCTTAGGTGTCTCTGGGAAATGATGGTGTTAAAACCTTAAACAGGTGAGCTCTGCATTTTATATACCTAGTTGTAAATATTTACATACATATATATAACATTGCCAAGATAAATCATAAGAATTTTATCTTATTAAAAGAAAGAGTTTTTTGTTCTTTTTTTGCTTTTTTTTTTTTTGAGTTGGATTCTCACTCTGTTGCCCAGGCTGGAATACAGTGACACGCTCACAGCCACTGAAGTCTTGACCTGCTGGGCTCAGGTGATCCTTCTGCCTCAGCCTTCCAAGTAGCTGGGACTACAGGCACGTGCCACCACACCTGGCTAATTTTTAAAAAATTTATTGTAGAGATGAGGTCTCACCAAGTTGCCCAGGCTTGTCTCAAACCTGCGTGCTCAGGCAATTCTCTCACCTTGACCTCCCAAAGTGCTGGGATTATAGGTGTGAGCCACCATGCCCAGTCAAAAGAAAGAGTTTTTTCAAATCTTAAATTAGGGCTAGGTATTCACTTTATAACAACCTAAAGAACACTTGCCATGAGACAGCTCTGAAAGGCCATCTTAAAGACTAACTGGTAAAGAGGTGGAACCTGCAGAAACTAAACATTCATGTAAAGTGTAGTAAATTATGTTAAATTTCTGTAGTGGCTAAGAGGTATGCTCTGTCCTGAAAACATCAAACAGATATGGACCTTATCCTAAAGTAATAGTCAAAGAAAATATTGAGATTCAGAAAATAATATAAAAGTAGCTACCATACTAAAGTATGAAACTGGCCCTGTCATTCTTTGGCATTCACTTTTTTATTGAATAATTTGAATTTTTGAAGCTTTTTTAAAAATTAATTTTTAATGAGGCAATGATTCTTTTTTTCAAATGAGATTGCTGGGTGCTTTTTCTTTTCTAGCTGTGTTAATTAAATCAAATAAAAGTCACTGAACAGAAACATCACTATATTCATGAGCATTTGAGATAGTATCTATAAAACTTAAGTACAGTAGTGCTCAAGAGGGCACTTACCAAAATCTAGTTCAGCGATTTCCTGTTTAAATAAGCCCAGGCAGTCAGCATTGCATTCCAGAACATTCCCGGATTGCATCTCAGAGACTCAGAGACTCTGCTTCCCCTCTAGGCCTCACTGACTATAGGAGTTCCTGGAGTGGAACTTGAATGTTGGCAATTTTTTGTGGGCTGCTTTCTGTGACAAGTGATGTAGGCTCCTGAAACTTCTTTAAAATGTCAGAAGCTCTCTCATGAAATGGCTTTTAACTAGTAGGTTTTTCTGATTATATTATCAAAGACCAAACAAAATTAAAACCAGGTTCTTAGAAGGCTGACAACAGAATGATTAGGAATCCCAAAGGAGCCAAGCTGGCAAAGGACCAGGAGAAGAGAAATTAAAGCATGTGGGGAAAAGTGTTATTGCATGGAATAGGAAGTAACATGTTGGCATTTGGAAATACATCCTTCTTCTCTAATTGATATGCAGAGGTGAAGAGAAAAATGAGGGTGATTCTTCAGTTTTTCATGTACAATGACTCTACATGTTTGCAAAACACAAGAACTTTCATCCATTAAAATAGTTGCAAAATTAAAATTTGTCTCCTATCACATCAAGGATCTACTGTCTGTTTGATTTTATGCTTTTTCTCTTCTGAAGCCCTACTCAATATTTAAGGAAATATGCTCTGTACTGATAACAATCCTTAAATATTTAGGAAAGACCGATATTTTGATAAGGTTTCTGTAATTTTAAATGAAACATGTTCTCAAATATGCTTCTTCCCCCTACGCCATCCAATAAGAGTTGTTTTATTGGAAATATAGGGGTCGATGACATTGTCATTATTTCCTATTTCTGAGATTCTCAGGAAAGAGAAAGTTATATTTTCTTACCTAGAACACTGGGTTTTCTAATATAATACAAAATTATTATCACACCACCATTTAGAAATTGTGGCTGTTAAAAGGGTATTACCTGGCTCCAAATCTTCTATTTCTTTCCTTTAAACATCTTTGCAGTGTATTATTTGGGGGACCCACGTCTGTTTGGAGATTCATGGAGTGCCACATGGGACTTTGACAAGTTGTATCTGATTTGAACTGTCTCTCCCCTGTTTGGCCGCATTCTCCGAATCCCTGGGGTCGGGCCGGGGTCCCACATCTCACTATTCCGTGTTGATTCCCAGACCGCAAACCCTCCGACCTCCACTGTTGTGCTAATTTCACAGACCCTGCCTTGGGGACCCCTGGGGAATTCCGCTGACCCTTCAGGAGATCAGATTCAGCATCAAGTCTCAAGGAATGGGCGGGGAGGAGGGGCTGGAAAACGTCCCTAAAAGTTAGTCTGGGCCCCGAAATAGCGCGGGAAACCAGAGCTCCTCTGAAGACCGAGGCAGGACGGAATTAGAAGCCGTGGAAATCCCTAACGGAGGGAAGCTGGGCGGCGAGAGGGGTCACGGTGGACCTCCTGCAACGCCTGGTGGGATCAGATGTCGAGGGCCCTAGACGTCTATTTCAGGACCGTTATGGTTAGGTCCAGAGCTTCCTTTGGGGTTCCTCGGGGCTGGGGAATACTTTTTTTTCAAAGCCAGTTTTCCCGCCTCGCATGGTGTGTCTGAGCTCTGCGACCGTGTGTGCAGAAATAAAGGCGTGTGTGTGTCTCCCTCGGAAAGCGCCTCTTGGAGGTGGCCCGACTTGGCGCAAACAAAGCGGGGGGGGGGGGGGAGGCGGCCCGCCGGGCCTCTTACCTGCCGGCAGCCAGCGCCGGGCGGCCCAGCCCCGCAGGGCGCGTAGGTCCGCTT
>NW_007258491.1:130520-176851 GCF_000164805.1 Carlito syrichta | reverse complement strand
GCCCGCCAGCCGGCCCAGCTCCGCCCGCAGCCTCTGCAGCTCGCCCCGGAGGACGTCGTCGGTGGCCTGCAGCAGCATGCCCTCCCTCATCTGCGAGTTCTCCAGCATGATGAAGAGCTTGTCCCACGCGGAGTGCTCCTGGCGACAGTCGCACGGCGTGGCTAGGGCGCGAGACAGACACGCGTTACCGGCCCGCCCAAGTCCTCCACGGAGGGGCTTTGTAAAAGCGGCCCTCCCTCGGTCGTGCCAAGTTACAGCCCATCCCCGGCATCCCCCTTCCCTTGAAGGGCGTCTCCAGAATAACAGCGTGTAAATATCTCAAAAATGACACAGAAAACCATTCATTCAGGTGCAGATTAAATTGTACTCTATGAAATTGCCGCTTTTGTCGCTCAAAAGAAGTCCAACATCGGCGATTTCATATGGTTGAACCTCTTATGCATCTGTTACAGAAATAACTTTTGGACTCCTCATTCCTCGAGCGCTTAGTCTCACTTTTGCAAAAACAAACTATACTTTTTCCAGCTCGTTTCGTTGGCTGCGAGGTATGCTTATATTATTTAGACCAAATGAGGAGGCTATGGAGTTAGAGCAGTTAGCAGAGAAACGGTTAAAAGGAACTTACGGTCCTCGGTGGGATGGAGTCCATTGTCTATTTCGTTGTCCAAATTCACGTACATGAGATCATAATCATCCGAGGTCTCGGCCAACACTGCAGACCAGAGAGCACAAAACAGAATCGCGAGGAGATGCATTGCTGTGAGACAAAGTTCCTTCCACAGCCGGCGGGCGGAGGCGAGCAAGAGGCTCTCAAGCAAGTGGAGTTGGAGCAGAGGAGAGTGAGAGTGAGATGAGAGGCAGGAGCGGAGAGCCCTTAATAAATGCCGGGGAAAGCCTGAATGGGAATGAATGAGTAATGCTGGTGGCACTGCGGTAACGGGAGTTCCCCTGAATTTGGGGGTGGGAGGGCGGTTAAGGGGAGGCTGGGGAGACGTGGAAATTGCACAATATTAAACCTCAAAGGTTTGCACTGCAGTCAGATCAATTGGAAGGAAGGTCAGAGGGGAAAGAGGAGAGAGACTGGGCTTCTAAGATCCCCCTGAGGATTCGCTGTTGTAACTTGAATGGATAGAGTGGGGGGTGGGGGAGGGGAAGGGGGGAAGGGGAGGAGTAATTCAGAGGGCACCGAGGTGTGAAGGCAAATCACCATTTCAGCATTTTGTGTAAGCTCATATGATTTCACAACCCTTTATGTATGTATAGAACGCTTTTCCCCCACTTTTCCTGTGTCCACTGTTTTACAGATCTAAGCTATGAAAATGACTCTCTGGTTGCAAGATAAACCAACATATTGAGAACTTTTATGATTCTGGAAGTCAAGACTGTTCTCAGTTATCTTGTCTTTAATCCTTCTGGAGTTGCCCTATAGTTTTGGAAACACGCTTTTTAAAATGACAGATAACAGTACAACTGGGTTAAACCTAAAATGGGAAACTGGGAAAAAGGAATAAACTGATTTTAGGTATGTTTCTTTTCATAACCTGGTATTTTGTGGATATTATATTATTCCGTGGGGCTCAGAGGCAAGGAGCATGTTGTAAAAGTAAATTTCGGGATTACTGTTTCTGACAATACATAGAGATCAATATCAGCTAAAACCTTTCCTGTGTAAAACCAAACCTAGAAATTTTTTTTTTTTTTTTACAATATATTGATAGAAACTTAAAAGGTACAGATGAGCTCCCAACAATGTAAGGAAAATAGCCTGGGGTCAAAGATAGGAGAGGACACCCACAACAGAAAAGTAAACCCTAAACTGATGCTAGGGCCCCTCTGGAGTGGGGGGTGAAGAGAGATAGGAGCTATTTGTTCTGTAACCACCAAGTGTTGGTGACCATGTGGGAGCAAAGGTTAGGCCCAAAGGTGGGGAGTTAGAAGACCCTCGTTAAAGCCAGGACCCTCAGAGGGTTGCATATTAGATTTCAGTAGGTCAATCCCACTCTCTGTCCTAGCACAAGAAAATAAAACAATCATGCCTCTCTTTGAACTCTACAAGGACCCAAAGAGTTTGTGTGACTTTGGGCCTGTCCTCACACATGTTTGGAATTCAAATATATGCTATCTGCCACAGTGAAAATAAATTCATAAAAGTATTCAAACATATGAGGAAACAAACCTCCATAAATTTAGTTTCGAAATCAGCAAAAACCAAAAAGGATTAGACATCCCTCCCCAAAAACTTCATTTATTTAAAGTATCAACTAAAAACTAGGGGAAAATGTTTAAAATTACTTAAGATCTAAAAGAAGTAATTAGAAATATGAGAAAAAATAAAGAAAACAATAAGGCTAGGTGGATTTTTAAAGAACCAAATATAACTTTAAGAATTAAAAATATCGCTGGGTGCAGTGGCTCAGCCTATAATCCCAGCACTTTGGGAGGCTGAGGCAAGAGGATTGCTTGAGCCTGGGGGTTCAAGACCAGCCTGTGCAGCTTGGTGAGACCTCATCTCTACAATAAATCACAAAAACTATCCAGGCGTGGTGGCGTGCATCTGTAGTTCCAGCTACTTGGAAGGTTGAGGTGGAAGGATCGCCTAAACCCAGCAGGTCAAGGCTGTGGTGGCAGTGAGCGTGCCACTGCACTCCAAACTGGGTGACAGAGTGAGACTCCAACTCAAAAACAAACAAACCAACAAAATTAAAAATATGAACTAAAATGTTTAAAAAGCCCAAGGAATGGAATAAATGGCAAATTTGGCAAAGCTGCAGAGGATATTAATGAACTGGAAGACAGATGTAAGAAAATAATTCAAACTACACTTCTTTTATGTTCAGGTAATGTATCCTAACATTCTTTTATTTTTCAAGAGAATGATAGAGAAATTGATTAATTTTGTTTATAAAATATTATTAAGGACAACCACCAAAAGAAAATAGCCAAATAGAAAGAAGAGATGGAATCTCAGAAATAAAACAACAAAACACCTTGATCTACTCAGTAGAAAGCAGTGAAGAAGGAAAGAAAAGCACAAAGCAAAATAAATAAAAAGCACCATGTAATGTGGTAAAAATAAATCTAAATATATCATAATCACCATAAATGTTAATGAAACACATTTTCCAATTAAGACAAAGGTTGTCAGATAGCAATACTTTAAAAAATCCAGTTGTCATTTATAAGAGCTGCATGTAAAACATAAGAAAGGAGAAATGTTGAAAGTAAAACATTTAAAAAGGAAAGGAAAAAGGAGAACATACCAAGTAAGTGCTATTCAAAAAAGCTAGCTTAGCAATATTAGTATCAGTCAAAAATAGACATTTAGGCAAAAGAGGATAATTAAATTGTGGTAAAAGAAACACTTTAACAGAAAGATATCACAGAATTATCTGGTGACAGTTTCAAAAAATATATACCAAAGATTGACAGAATTATAAAGAGAAATTGGCAAATCCATAATCATGGAGAAAGATTTTAACTGATTAGTCCACTGCTGTCATAACTGATCATTCAAATGCCAAAAAACCCCAAAAAATCTGCTAAAGGATATAGAAATTTAAACAACATAATTTAAAGTTTGATATAATGAAATATATAAAGCACTGCCCAGATACTTTGATTTACAAGTACTACCAAACAGTCAAGGAACATATAATCCCCATCTTATACAAACTGTTTCTAATAGAGTATGCAGGAATGTGCTAACAATTATTTTTATATGTCTAGTAAGTATGAAACCAAAAAGAGACAAGGACAGTACAAGAAAGGAAAATCACGGCCAGTCTTATTTAAGAACATAGATGCTAAGTTCTAAATAAAATATTAGTCAAACAAACCTGGCACTATACGCGTCAAACCACATGATAACCAATTTGAGTTTAGTCCAAGAATGCAAGACTGAGTAAACGCTAGACTATCTATTACTATTTAGGTTAGCAGTTTAAAAGAGAAGAGTCATATATATGATCACATCACAGATGAGAAGTCATTTGATAAAATGCAATACTCACTCATGACCAAACAGACCAAACTGATAAAAAGGAAACACCAAAACCCATAGAAATAGATACATATATTATTGTAAATCCTTGGAAACATACTCTTTAAAAACAGGAAAAACACAAGGATACCCATGGATACTGGTTCTATTCATTATGTATTGGAGGGTCCATCCAGTAAAGTAGGGCATACAGACATAAGGAGAAGAAACATCGGGAATAGGATGGAGGACTTTTATCCTATGTGGTGAAGGATGCAACATGACATTGGGTTCCAGACCAGGGTGGACAGAGGGTGGGATGGAGGTGACCTTGGAGCAGCACTTGGAAGACACAGTGAAGAAGAATCCATCCACTGTTGGAGTCCGTTGCACTGATTCACAAGGACTTAATTTGGACTGATGTAGGACCCTGTCAGATGAGCATGCTGGAGTGATTTCTGTTCTAGCCCAGCAAGCAGCTAAACTAACCTCTGATCCCACTGATATTCCTGTGGTGTGTCTGGAATCAGATAATGGGAACATATGATCCAGAAACATGATGGTATCACAGTGGCAGTGTACAAAATGGCCTCTTGATAGCTTATATCAGTTCTCCAGCATCTTGCCATATGGACTCAATCCTACCTATGTTAATTATCTTATAGAAATACTAAAATTCCAGTAGTTAGGTCATTTATTTAATATGCATTGGGGCACTTTTCTATTTATTTTAGAGTAAGTTACTTTTTAACACTTTATGAACAGGCCTATCAAGATATTAGAAAAAAAGATCACGTTTTGAAGCAGCAGGTCTAGGTCACTTTATACATAGAATTTTGTTATATTCAATAAATCTGTTTGTAGGAGAAAAAGAGAAATAGGATGGAAAGAAAGAAACAAGTCTGTTATCGGTCATCATGAGTCGATCACCTACATACAAAAAATCTATAAGAGTCAAAAGACATCAATAAGAGAATTGAGCAAATTATGTTGGATGCAAGATCAACATAAAAGAATCTATTGCTTTCTTAATACCAGCAGATAAATTGAATATATCTTTTTTAAAAAGCAAATAAGGAACACCTGGCTATCAATTTAACAAAAGCTACATAAGGCACAGCTAATTATACCACTTTATTTACAAACATAAAAAGATCTATATAGATGGACAGAAAAGTCATGCTCTTGGAGAGGAAGACTCAGTTTTACAAAGATGGCAATTATTTCAAACGAGTCTATATGTTTAACATTAAAAAAACTGATAGTGAAATTTGTATAGAGCAATCAAAAGGAATTTGAAGAAGTTGGAGGTGAAGAAATTTGTCCTATGAGATTAATGATTTATTACAAGATTTTTGTAATTAAGAAAATGTAGAATTGATAAAGGGGTATTAAATGCCCAGAAATAGACCCAGACCTGTATGGGAAACCAGTATATGGAGAGGTATTGCAAATCAGAAGAGTAACATTTGACAAATAGTGCTGTAACACTTATTTACACACAAAGAAAAAAATATAATTAATTTCTTTCTCATACGTACAAAAGTAAATTACAGATGGATTAAAGACAAATACAAAAAACAAAAAACAAAACTGTAATGATTTTAGGACAATATAGAGGAGAATATTTTTATGAATTCAGAGAAAGATTTCTCAATAACAAAAGAATCTACAAAGTTCAAAAAGACTCTATTAAGATTGTAATTTAAAATTAAGATTGTAATTTAAAACCAACAGAAACAGTCTCCAGAATAAGGATCTTTTACAAACTAATAAGAAAAATGCAAACATCCCAGAGAAAATAGACAAAGGATATGAATGGCCAAATCAGAAGAGCGGAAATGATCTATAAATCTATATTAAAAGGGTGGTCAGTCTCACAAGTAATTAAGGAAACGAAGATTAAAGCCAAAAAATGAGATACTATTTTATACTCCATTGGACTAGCCAAAACCAACGTCTGTCAAGACCAAATGTAGGCAAGGATGTGCAGCAACAGAAACACTCATGCTGCTGGTGGAAATGTAAATTGATATAAACTTGGTGGCAGGAAGAATAATGGCCCCCTAAAGTTGTACATGTCCTAAACCCCAGAACTTGTGAACAAGTTATAGAGTCTTGCATTCCAGATAGAATTGAGATTGCTATCTAAAATAGGAAGATAATCCCAGATTATTCAGGTGGGCCCAATGTAATCCTAAGGGTCTTTAAAAACGGAAAAAGGGACCAAAGAGAATCAGAGGGGGAGACATGATGAGAGAGAAGGGATCAGAGAGATGTCATGTTGCTGGTTGTGAACATGTAAGAAGGGGCCACAGACCAAGAGATGCAGGTGGCTTCTAGAAGCTGGAACAGCCAAGGAAATGGATTCACTCCAAAGCCTCCAGGAAGGAACACAGCACTGCCTACACCTTGATTTTAGCTTAGTGAGTCTCGTGTCAGACTTTTGAACTACAGAAATGTAAGATAATGCATTTACGTTATCCTAGGCTGTTAATTTCACGATAACTTCTTATGACAGCTATAGAAAACTAATGCAACCATTTCACAAATAATTTTGGAACATCTAGAAACTCAACTCATGGAGACATACCCATTACTTTGCCACTTAATGATGTGGTCCAGGGCCCATCAGCATCACCTGAGAGCTTGTTAGAAATTCAGATTCAGATTCTCAGTCCCTGGCTCCAATCTCGTGAAACATTTATGAAAAACATGCCAAGGTGATTTCTAAGCACATTAAACTCAGAAGCATTGCCCTAAGGAATATATCCCTTTTTTTTTTTTTTGAGTTAGAGTCTCACTCTGTCACCCAGGCTGGAGTGCAGTGGCACACTCACGACCACCCTAGCATCGACCTGCTGGACTCTGGTGATCCTTCCGCCTTCCAAGTAGCTGGAACTATAGGAACTATAGGCGCACACTGCCACACCCAGCTAGTTTTTTTGATTTATTGTAGAGACAAGGTCTTGCCAAGATGCCAGGGCTGGTCTCAATCCACTTGCCTCGCCTCCCAAAGTGCTAGGAATACAGGCTGAGCCACCGTGCCCAGCCACTTCCCACTTTTGCACAAAGAGACAGGTATTAAAATTGTGGCACTATTGGTTAAAGCAACTAATAATAATAATATAACATCTTTCAGTCATAGAGTGTATGAATAAATTGTTATATATTTATACAATGGAATACCATAAAGCTGTGAGAATACATGAAAGAGAGCATCTCGGAGATAAAACTTCAACGTATTGTTGAATGGAAAAATTGTGTTGCAAAAGGATATACACAGCTTGATGCTATTCATATAAAATGTTAAAGCATGCAAAACAATGCTAAAATGTTTATTGATACATACACATGCAATTAAAGTGTAAAAACACTTATCAAGACAACAAATACTACCTTTAGGATGATGGCTGCCTCTGGGGAAAAAAGGAAACCCACGTGATGAAAAACAATTATGGCACAAGCTTAAGTTTTTTTGTTTGTTTGTTTGTTTTGAGTTGGGGTCTTACTGTCCCACAAGCTGGAGTATAGTGGCAGGATCACAGCTTAATGCAGCCTCCACCTCCTGGGCTCAGGTGATCCTTCTGTCTTGGGTAAGCCTCCTGACTAGCTGGGACTACAGGCGAGTGCCACCATGCCCAGCTAATTTTTTGATGTTTTGTAGACATAAGGTCTTGCTGTGTAGCCTAGGCTGGTCTCAAACTCCTGGGCTCCAAGCAGTCCTCCTGCCTCAGCCTACCAAAGTGTTGGAATTACAGGGGTGAGCCACTGCACCCAGCCAACATGGTTAAGTTTTGACAAAGCTAGTTGATGGGCAAACCAGTGTTCCTTGTATTATTACCTACATTTGTCTGATGCCTTGAAATATTTCATAACTTAAAATAATGTATTATTTATCCACAGAATTTATAGGATTTTGCCACTCTGATGTCTTCCTCAGTTTCTAACTCAAAAAAGTTCTGCATTTATTTTTGTATGATTTGATTGAAGTTCAAGTCAGTTGAAAATGACTAAGCCGAGGCTTTCCCCATCCAAGGCTCCCAGGGCCATTAATAAACGTTGTACCAAAAAGCAATACACCAGTTTCCTGTCTTAGATTCCATAAACAGTCTCATTTAACGTGATCATTTTTTAGCAGTTGATCAGTATGTCCCCGTAACTAAGTTCTGTGATCTAGTGTTTTCTGCATAAATTGGGGATTACGTTAAGAATTTTTGATTCTTCAAGGAGAAGCTCTCAGTGAAAATAAACAGAAAACAAAATAAATGGTTGTTAATTAATACTGGTGGGCACACTTTTTAAAAGAAAACTCTAAATATTTCCAGTGTCTTATATTCTGTGGGGATATGACTAAAACCTGTTTTAGACTTATTCTATGAGCCACATATGGAAAAAGCAATTCTCATTATTTGTTGTTACTCAAATATGTCCACTTTTACCCAAAATCATTCTTTGATTATATTTAGATATTGATATTCTGAAAATTCTGGCCTTCTTTCCTTAATGTTAATAGTCTTTTATATATGGACAAGAGCCCAACATTTAATAAAGGTCTACATATGTGTAATTCCTGCTTATTTGATTCTTTCTGTGTATGGCTTCTATATACAAAGCCAAATTTAAGGTAAAAGTAAATAGAGTCAAGAATATTATTGTTCAAGAAATCCCTAGAAACCAATTCCCCTGAAACATTTAAGTACTTGAGAGGATTTTGAGAAAAAAATCCATACCATAAAGTGATAAGCAGATGTTGTCCATATGCTGTTTGCAGATAAGTTCCTGTAGCTTATGTAATATTTTTTCTTGAGGTTTTGCCATTTTAAATCCAGTTGTCCATCCCTGTCTTTGAGGCAAATCACGTGTAAAAAACAAGCAGAGCCTAAACTTCCCCTGAAAGAGTGCAGAAATTGGGGGTTTAAATTTGAATTGCTACTTTTTAAACTATTCAGAAAAATAAGGCATAGTTTCTGTATGTCCGTTGTCTAAATCATGCTTTCGTATCTCTCAGGAACGTAAATATGTTCCTCTACACTTTTTCTTTTTGTTCAGTTTCATTCAGATTCATGCTTATGGCACTGCTTAGTTTTCATTGAAACATCATCCAAATGTTGTTTCTGATCAAGAATTCTTTATTAGAACTGTTTCCTTCTCATGGGTGTGGTCTGGTTACTGTCAAAGTTCCTCTATCCCCATGGTACGTAACTCAGGAAAATTTTTCATGAGATAATCATGCTGATCATATCATGAAATATTCTTTTTTTACAGAATCAGTTTAAGTCATGTTGTGATTTTTCAGAATAAGATACCGTGTTGTTTTTAGCAGACAACTTGGTCATCTATTTGGCTGTGCTATTTAATGTCTAAGTGAAAAGGTTATTGCATTAGTAATAATGTTAATTCTTTTGCTTGTGGGCTGATAAAATCTACATTCTTTATTGTTCCCTCAACAGGTAACGCCATGTTGTTGAGGGTGTTACCTGCTGTGTATGAAAAGCAGCCTCAGCCAATTAACAGGCACCTGACAGAACTCCTGGCCTTGATGTCTCAGCTGGAGCAACCAGAACAGTACCATCTACTCCGGCTTTTGCATGTAGCAGCAAAGAGAAAACAACTGGAGGTAAAAAGTACATTGTATATGGGATGGTCCACATAATAGGGCATGTTTCTGGGTATGTGAACAGGATGTGTGCACAGGGTGTCCCCTCTCATACATCTATCCATGCCCATCTTTAAATGAAAGGACTCATCTACTTATTATATATGTATAATGAGAACTTGGCTCACACAGTTATGGAAGCTAAGAAGTCCCATCTGTCATTTGAAAGTTGGATATGAAGTTCCAGTTCAAGCCCAATGCCTGAGAGCTGGAGGGCCAATGGGGTAAGTCCTAGTCTGAGGGCAGGAGAAGACCAGTGTTCCAGCTCACACGATCAAGCAGAGAAAGTAAATTCTCCTTTTCTCTACCTTTTTGTTCCATGCAGGCCCTCAATCAATTGAATGATGTCTATACACACAGGAGGGGCAATCTGCTTTATTCAGTCTATCCATTCAAATGCCAATCTCATCTAGAAGCATTCTCACAGTTATGTCCGTCATGTTTAACCAAATATCTGGGAACCCCATAACCTAGTCAAGTTGACACATGAAATTAACTATTACAGATACAATAATAAAAGGCAACAAAAGTGCAAAACGGTAGCCATTGCAGGGTAGTATTAGTGAAAGTTAAATGTGGCCATGCAGTTCTAGGACGCTAGTTTCTCAGATAGGGCCAAGGGAAAGACCTATACATAATTTGATTTGTGAGTAAATCAGTCTATCATGAGACCAAAGGCTCATGCTCTAGATAGCAAATCAGTTGTCTTTCTTTGAATTTAAGTAAAAAATTGTAACAGTCAGGATACTTGTAATTATCAATAACAGAACACACAGCCCACACTAAGCTTCATCAATGAAAATAATTTATAACTAATGTGATGGGGGAAAAAATACTTCAATAAAATTTGATCCAGAATAATGTTAACAAAGATTTTATCTATCTCTGTTTCTCAGATTTTCTTTCTTTTTTCTTTTTTTCTTTTTTTTTTTTTTTTGAGTTGGAGTCTCACTCTGTCGCCCAGACTGGAGTACAGTGGCCGCTCCCGGCCACCGCAGCCTCGACCTGCTGGGCTCCGGCGATCCTTCCGCCGCAGCCTTCCAAGTAGCTGGAACTACAGGCACGTGCTACCATGCCCAGCTAATTTTTGATTTTTTATTGTAGAGATGAGGGCTCGCCAAGTTGCCCAGGCGGGTCTCGAACCTGCGGGCTCAGGCAATCCACTCACCTCAGTCTCCCAAAGCACGGGATTACAGGCTGAGCCACCGAACCTAGCTGTCAGATTTTATTTCTAGATCTTGGCTTCCATTTTCTACATACTTTCTCCTTGTCATCTCCAGACAGGTACTAGGAGCTCTCTAGGCATGTGGTTTCTCCTATATCTATCACCACCACCAACATCCAAGCAAAAGTCTTGATATTCTTTCTGTTTAGGACACAAGCTCTATCCCTAGTGCTTCTTCCGAATGGAAGGATTTCCAGATAGAAACTAGAGCTGCTAGGAAGAGGGAAGTAGAAATGGATCATGGAGGGTACCAGCATGTGTACATGGTGTAGATTAATGGTCAACCCGAGGTTATGTCAATTATGATTGCATCTATGTTCCGTTTTCTTTATAATGTCAGCTTGAAAAAAACAGTCCACTAAGGTGAACACTGGAACATTTGTATTAAACATCCAGATTATTCAAAGAAAGGCAAGAAAAGGCTAGGCACAATTGCTCACACCTAATCCCAGTACTTTGGAAGGCAGAGGCTAGAGGATTGCCTGAGCCCATGGGTTCAAGACCAGCCTGGGCAACATGGCAAGACTTTACTACAAAAAATTAAAACATTAGCTGGGTGTGGTGGTGCATGCCTGTAGTCCCAGCCACTTGGAAAGCTGAGGTGGAAGGATCACTTGAGCCCAGCAGGTCGAGGCTGTGGTGGCTGTGAGCAGTGTGACACTGCCCTCCAGCCTGGGTGACAAAGTGAGATTCTGACTCAGAAAAAATAAAGGCAAGAAAGAATGGCTATATGCATACTCTACCACAATGGACTGCAAGCTCCTCTAAGGACTTCTTTTTTCCTCTATCCCAGACCTTTGCTTAGTATCTGACAGCACTCAATAAACGTTCATAGAACCAAATGAATTAAACAGAGTGAGAAGTGTTTTGCAAATGATATAAGTGAGGGAAGCGTGAATGATGCCTTAGTGAGAAATGAGTACCAGGAAGCCCCATAAGGGGAGTGGGATCAGGGCCAGATCTTGAAGAATGTGTAGTTTTGTACAGGTGATGCAGGGTTGGGAGTCATGAACACAGGAGAACAGGCTTCATGGAGGCTTCAGGAGATGACACCAGAAAGACTGGCCAGTGTCTGAGTCTCACCCTTAGAGACTCTAGTTCAGTAGGACCATAGTTCTGTCTTTTTTACAAGTACCAAGTGGTGCTGCTGCTCCAGGGACCATATTTTGAGTAGGAAGGCTACAGAAGGGGACTGGGTACCCCTGTGTTGCGGTATGCAGCTTTGCTTTTGCCCCTAGAACTACATATTGTCATCATTTTCGTATGTCTGTCTCTTTCAGTGCACTGTGAACTCCTTGAGGTGCATAGGACTTGTGTCTACACATTCATATGCACTCCCTAGCATAGTGCTAGGCACATAGGATTTTTTTTTTTTAAAGCTGTTGAGGCCAGGAGTGGTGGCTCACACCTATAATCCCAGCACTTTGGGAGGCCAAGGTGAGAGGATCACCTGAGCCCATGGGTTCAAGACCAGCCTGGGCAACTTGGTGAGATCTCATCTCTACAATAAATCAAGAAAAATTAGCAGGGCATGGTGGCATATGCCTGTAGTTCCAGCTACTTGGAAAGCTAAAGCAGAAGGTTTGCCTGAGCCCAGCAGGTCCAGGCTGTGGTGGCCGTGAGCATGCCACTGCATTTCAGCCTAGGAGACAGAGTGAGACTCTGACTAAAAAAAAAAAAAAAAAAAAAAAAAACTTGTTGAATTAAGAAATACACATGTGAACAAGAAACAAAAAGAGTGAAGACCATGAAGAACCAGGAAAAGTTGTGCTGTGTTCTCCAAAGGGGGAAGAGTGGATTGACAGGGTCAAGGTCTAGAGAAGTAAAGGAAATGAGAGATGGGAATTGACCTTGGATTTGACAGTTGAGGCTTACCAGTGGGGATGGGGGGGGCAGTCATTTATTGTGGATTGCTCTAAGGGAGAATCTGTGCCTTGCCCTTTCTGGCTTCTGGAAGCTGTCCAGATTCCTTGGCTCATGGCCCACATCACTTTCACCTCTGTTTTTCTCATTCTATCTTCTTCTCTGATTCTGGTCCCCTTCCCTCCCTCCTATAGGGACCCTGGTGATTACATTAGGGCCACCCAGGTAATGCAAGATTATCTCTCCATCTCAAGATCTTTAGCTTAATCACAGCTACAAAGCCCCTTTTGCCATGTAAAGTAGCATATTCACAGGTTCTGGGGATTAGAACTGGATTTTTTTTTCTTGACAACTTTTAATAGCAATAGCATTTTGAACCAGGTGAATACATTATCCATCCAAAAAAATTGTTTAACTTAAAAACAAATAGTCTTTTGACTGATTAATTAAGAATTTGGAGCAGATATTTGTTTATATATTTCATTTATACTCAGAATCATCTACATAATTTGTGGAGCCTACTGAAAATAAAAATATGGGCACTTTCTTAAAAATGTTTTCAAAAAATTTTTAATTTTAGGACCAGGTATCTTTGGGGGCTCACTGTTCTGCCTACCACTAATAGGCCACACTTGGTTTCATAAAGGAGCAACTGATATATCAGGTCTGTAGCCTGGTACCTACACAAAGATATTTCTAGAAAGGCAGAATCAATAGCAGTTCAAAGGGGACCTGGGAAGAGTAACTTAATTAAACCTACTTCCCATGAAGTAAAAGCTGGACATAAAAGTAAATGAAGCCAGAAAGAGGCTCACTTACAGAAGGAGAGGAGGGAAAGGGCTTAGGGTCACCCAACCCAGTAAGGTGAGGCCCAAGAGGGAGAGTGCCCCCATGTGTGGCATCCAAAGAGATCCCGTCAGACCCCTGGCGATAGCCCTTTAGTGGCTGCTCGGAGACTCAGGAAAGGTTTTATGAAGCCATTAAAACCAGATCTCTGATCATGTCCTGGCCTCATAGGGCCCCTCTAGCCCCAACATCCTGAGCAACTACAGTCCTGGAGACCCACTGACTCCACTGAGCCATGTTCTCCTTTCACCACTACCTCTCTTTCTTGGCTAACTAGCTAATCTTCCTTGGCTCCTTCTTTCTCCCAGTCCCTGCCCTAGCAAATTTTATATTGTTGTTAATTTGTCTCTACTGGTCTCTCTCCTTTTGGACACCTTGAGGGAATGCAAATGCTGGAAACTTGAGAACCGTCTTGTCCACCACCATGTCCCCACTGCCCAGCACAGTACCTAGCACACAGAAATCCCTTCATGAATATTACTTAATACAGATGAGTTAGTATCAGTACCTAAATTTGCAGAATACTTTATCATTCACAAAGGACTTTTGTTGCATTTAATAGCTTATTTACTCCTACCAATCACTCTGTGATGTGTTATTTATTCTCCATTTTACATCAGTCAGAATGGATGCTCTGAGAGGTTAACTTGCCCTCGCCTCATGGGTAGTAGATGGTAAGATGGGTCCAGGACTTTGAAACCAGGCTCTCTGACTCCCAGCTCCTTCATCTCCTGGCATGGGGAAAAACTGAGCCACTTCCACTTGAGAAGGCTACAACAGGAGTGGTTTCCTCAGCACTGGTTCCAGTGGGCAGGGACCGATGGACAAAGCCTCTAATAGTGACTGAGTTCATGCCATATACCAGGCACCGTGCAGGGGTGGGGGGGTGTTCACAGACATTATCTCCTTTATTCCCCACAACAATATTTTTATTTTATAAATGGAAAAAGCAAAGTTTGGAGAGGATAAGAACAGTGCTGGCACCAAGAGGTGACTGGGTGAGCCACAGCTTTTCACACCCCTCCATACAGTCTTTATCTCTTTATCAGTCTTTCCCATTTTCTTTCCTTTTTTTTTTTTCTTTTGGTGGTTGTTGTTGTTGACAGGGTCTTACTTTATTGCCCAGGCTGGAGTGCAGTGGTACAACTGTAGCTCACCACAGCCTAAAATTCCTGGGCTCATGCCGTCTTCCCACCTTCCACCTCAGCCGTCCAAGCAACTGGGACTACAGGTGCACACCATCACATCTGGCTAATTTTTAAATTTTTTTTTATGGAGACAGTCTCATTGTGTTGCCTAGGCTTGTCTCGACCTTCTGGCCTCAAGTGATCCAGTTTTCATCTGGATAATTTCTATGTCTCTCACAGGCCATGACAGTCAGACTACCCTTCCTAAAACGATCCTGGGACAATCTGGGCCTAACATTAGTTAGGGATCACTTTGGGAAGGCCAAGTTACAATACAAACCCAGTCTAATTCTAACCAATGAAATATTTTGACCTCAACACACCAATGAATGGAGGCTGTTAGGCTGTGGCTTATGAAGCAAATAGGAGCCCAAGAGAACACTGTAGAAGGCGTCGGAGAGAGGGCAGTGAGAGGCAGAGCTGGACAAGAGGAGAGCTAAATGGAATGAAGAGGAGAGGAGGAAGGCAGATTCTAACAGGTACTGTGGGTGCAGAGTGGAACCCAGAACAAAGAGGCCAGCACCTACAGGGTTGTGAATAGTTCCCCTTCCCCGCCCCAAGTCAGGATCTTACCACTGGGAAGAAGTTGTTACAGGGGAACCACCCAGCCCTGGTTTCCTGTCAGCCCTTCCCTTGGTGATGAAGTAGCCCCTCCACTCGCCCCCTTCAGCTCTTCCTGCAACCAGCACCCCTGAACCCTTTTGTGATTCCAAGGAGCCTGCCTGATTCACCTCCTCCCTCACCCCTACCTCATTAGATAGGAGCAAGGGGAATGAGAGGAACTGTGGAGAAGAGGTTAAGGCAGGAGAGTGAAGGAAATGAAACCAATCAGAAATGTAGACTGAAGCTTTCACTCAAGTCTTGTTCAATTCATTGCAGGCAACAGAAGAAGCTAAATTGGAGGCTTTGTTTCTGCATAAAAGCTCCTCCAATACTCTGTATCTTGGAGGAAAACAGAGTGGATTCTCTGGGGAGGGCAGTATGCGGGAATGTTTCACATTTTTTTGAGTGCCCTTCTCACTACCCATCTTCCATGGCCAGTGATGACATGGCTCCCCAGGCCTAGAGGGTCAACAGTTGGCTCTTGAAAAAAAAAAAATGTCTCTACATAAAACTGACTAGTCTGTGAGATGGCGAAGGGGGTGTCACTTCAACATCCACTCTCTGTGAGCTCCAAGATGTGGCTAGCTGAGCAGGTGGGTCCCCTTCCTTGATCACTGCCCTCTGGTCTTCTCACTTTTTTAGGAGACTATTTGTCCCAGATGGAGGGAGGCAGTTCCTGGCAAGTGACTCATGGCTGGCACCTCCAGAGAATCTTCAGGCTCTATTGATAGGAAAAGGCTGGGTGGTCAGTTTTCTAAGAGGCCTTTATGAGAATCACGTCTGTATTCTTGGCTGCCGTAAACCATGCTGTAGTCCAGCCAAGAAAAGGAACAGAATTTAGGAACATGTCTGAGCTCATCTGTTGTTATCCCCAGGATGTGGGCTTCTAGCCCCAGGCATACAGTGGTGAGTGACAGGAAGTGGCCAGGGCAGCCCTCTGCTGATAAATGTTCAGACCCAGAGGAAAGTTTTTGTGATCTGTTCCCTAGAGGAGAGAGTCATTTTCTAGAATTTTCACTCAGCATTGTAGAACATTCTTATTCACATACCTAATCTTAGAGCACATAACACAGTGTCACCAGGCCAGCAATACTCAGGGCCACTTTAGGTGTTTATTTAAAATAAGAAGTCATTTACAGAACATTAAGAAGATGGAGTGCTAGATTATATAGAAAACAGTCTTAGAGCAGAACTTTGGTTTTGGAATATATAATTTTTCAGTATGGCGGGAATAAGTAATACATGAAAAGAATGGCCACCATTTTGCAGATTTCTAGAGATTGATTCTTAATGCTAACCAAAGTAACTAAAAGAGAAAGTTGGGCCTGAAGACTGATTGAAGAGGAAGTGTGTGCCTGTGTACACACACACCTTTTGTTCTATACGTAAGAATATAAATGCCACTTACTACCAATTAAGTTATGGCACTGTTTTCAGATGGCCCTATCCCCAAGTTATCCATGGCATGAGAAGATATATCCATAAAACCTCGGTGGCAAAATGCCACACCTGGGAACAGTCTGCTATGGGGGCACAAGTGGAGAGTGACTCATTCTGTTCAGGAAAGACCAGAGAAGTCAAGGATGGCACCCTGCTCTAGGCTACTTGCCTTGGAGGATTTTGGTCAGGCCCTCCTCTAGTTGGCCCCCCCAGTTTCCATCCATTCCCTTGCCCACTAAAGTAGATTTAGGTAACTGGGACCAACTTTAGACTTATTTTCCTAGATATCTCAAACCCTGAGACCTTCCTCAAGGAAGGTCTGGGCTGTGGGTCTGTTTTCCTAAAGACAAGCCGTGCCAATAGTTGACCCCATATTCCTGAGGGGTGGCCTAGATGAACTTAATGTGTAGGCTGGGGTATTCACATGCAGAACAAAACCAAGTAGAGATAAAAGTGACTCCATTTTGGATGTTAATCCACTATGCTGACTTCTGATTAGCCCCGTACCATGAATGCCTCCTGATTTCTACTCTATGTAATGTCCCTTGTGTAAGAACAAAGCACCCTCATGTTTTCACACAAGTTATAGGCTGTGATGCATATCGTGTTCTTGCCTCTTCTGGAAGGTTACCTTTAATGGTCTTGCTGAATCACATACTCTCTTTCCTTATGGTATCTAAGCCTTGAGTCTGGGAGAAACAGGGCAGAGAGTTACCTGTCTTGTGGCCACCCAAGACCATGCTTCTGTCTGTAACTTCCCTCAGTACATCCCCCATACCAAAAAACTGGATTTATTGGCCTTGTTCTTTGGTTTCTTGGTTCCTTCAGCATTTGGGGCCGCTTTGCATATATGGCCCTTTCACAGAAAACGGGTAGGAAAAGAAGGAAAGGTGTGGGCAAGGTCTGGGGGCTGGGGGTCATTTCTTCCTATTCCCTCTATAGAGGCCAAAAATTCTAAATTCAAATCAAGCATCGCAGATTGTTATAAAGGCCCATTTGTCAGGTAGGAGGATAGAACATGTTATTTAGCTCAGTATTGGGGTGTGTGGTATGGGGGCTCCACTTCTACTCTAACCCCAGGTCCTGAATGTGTTAGAGTGGACAGAGTGGAAGCAGAGATATTTGAGAACGGATTTGAAAGTATGAGATTTCTCTCCATGTTCAAGCCACTAGAGGTGGTCAGAACCATGTAGCTGGGTCATGGAAAAAAAAGACAGCATACAGGCCCATCACTGAAGACCCTGCAGTTTCTTGGCATTGGGATGGCCATAGGCCATGAGAAATATTTTAAAGTCCTTAAGAGAGACCCGAGACGATCAGATTGTGGTTTGGGGATGATGATTTTGGTGGCAGTGAACAGAATGGAGAGAAACTTGTGGCAAGGAGGCCAGCCTGGCAGCTCTTTCAGCAATCCATGGAATGAATGAAGTTAATGGCCTAAAAGAACTGTGTCAGCTTGGTCTCTAGTTGGTATCTATGTTGTCTTAGCAGCTATCTGCTCTCAGCAAAGACGAGGCTTCTCTGAGACATGAAGTCAGCTCCCAGTGAGGCAACACTGAAGACATCATCCTAAGAAAATGCCCTGTGTGAAAATGAAATTCCTCCTTATCCAAGAGTAATCTATCTAAAGCCCAAAGCAGCACTTTTCTTCCATATGTGTAACAAACTTCAAGAAATATCCATCTTTTCTGTCACCATCATAACATACTTGAGGTTATTAGGAATTCAGAGTAAAATAATCAACTTGTGTTTAATTTGTAAATTATCATTAATTTGCATTACTCAGGGCTTCTCTTCCCTTTGCTCTTTTTATGGGTTCAACTGTACTCAGGTGTATATATTTGCCTTAAGCTCACCCTTCCTTCCTGCTTGCCTGCCTGCCTTCCTCTCTCTCTTCCTGCCTTCTTTCCTTTCTTTCCTCTCTCCTTCCTTCCTTCCTTTTTTTCCTTCCTTTCTTCCTCCCACCTCCCTCCTCCTTTCTTTCCTTCCTCTCTCTCTTTCTTTTCCCTTCTTTCTTTCTCTCCTCCCTCCCTCTTCCCTCTGTCTGTTTTTCTTTCTATCCTTCCTTCTTTCTTTTCCCTTCTTTCTCCTTTCTTCTCTCTTTTCTTCCTTCCTTTCTCTTCCTTTTTAAATACTCCTTATGGAACAACAGATATAACACACACTGTGTGGCTTGGGGTATACAGCTGGAGTTTAAATCTAAAAAATAAAACTGGTATGACTAGAAGCGCATGTCATAGAATCCTTGGTGTTCCAGAAATAGATTCTGAAGAGTAAGAGCTGGAAAATAGAATTTTACAGAATCGGGCAGGAAATGTGTGGGCATTGTCCATTTCTACAAAACTCAGGTTAAGTGTGTTACCTTGACCTGGGACAGTTGGCTGACACATCTACTGTATGTGCCAGGACCTCTTGTGGCTTCTCCTGAAGGACATACAATCACTCTCAAATGCCCAGGCAACATTTATCAGAAACTAGCCCTGTTTTTTCCTTCAAAAGTACTAGATATGAAGAGAAAGTTCAAATCTATATGTAAGATCATTTTAGTTGCCTCAAAACTGTCTTCAGTTATGTTGTGTATGACATATGGTGGTATATATGTTTAAATATTATGCACAACTCTTTGATTACTAGGGGTGGGGGAGATAATTTATTCAAATGCCACAATATATAAAATCATTTAAAATTAACCTAAAATACTTAACTCATCTCTGCAGGCTCCGGGCTAGGTGTTGGGTACAATGGTGTACAAAACAGACATGCTGCTTTCCCTTATGGAGCTTTCAATACAGCCTGAAAGACAGACATCTAGACCAGCAGTAAGAAGGAAGCAGACAAGGAAAATGGCTCAGAACCATTTAGGGTACCTTGGGAGCTTCCTCAATGCCGCTAGACTGAGAGGGAAGAGGAGAGGAGTTGAGGAAAGTTCTTAAAAGAAATAACAGTTCATCTGAGGTCTCAAGAATGATTAGGAGTTACTCCAGCAAAATACGGGCAACAAGAATTCCAGGCAGGGAAAATCACATGAGTAAAATCCCAGAAACAGGAGAAAACTTAGCATTTTGTAAAAATTCTGCATGGTTGAAGTGTGATCCGTGGTGGGGTCTGAACTGAGGGGAGGGTGGGATGAGTGGGTGAGGGGCTGAGTTGGGAAGATGGATAGGAGTCAGGTCAGAAACAGTGAGGTTAGCTTCTATCTGAATAACAAGGACAAGGGACTGAAGGGTTTTAAGAAATGAAAAGACACCACTGTGGTCATAGGGTGAGAAGAGATTAAACGGGCAAGGCAGAAGGCAGGGAGGCCTATCAGGAGATTGTTGGACTAACCAAGATAGAGAATGTCTGGGTCAGTGATCTCGGTTTAATGACTCTCTGAGAGAGGACTTCCCTGACCCCCAGGCTAAATTAGGGGCCTGGAACAGTCTTTCGTGGAGCCCTATATTTTTCCTACATGGTATTTATTAAAGTTGACAATTATGTATTTATTTGTTTTACTGAATGTCTCCTTTATTAGACAGTGAGTTGATCCATAAAGGCAGGAATTCTGTCAGATTTAGCAGCTGTATCCCTAAGTATACCTTTCAAATAGGAAGGACTCTATCAATATTTGTGAATGAGTGAATGAATAAATGAGTAGAAATGGAGGAGAGTGGATAGATCTGCAGGATACTTGGGTGGTAGAATCATTAGGACTTGGTGGTTGCTTGGATATGGCTACTGGTAAGGGAGAAAGTTGTTGAGAATGGTTGCCAAATTTGAGTAGTCAGGTGGGTAATGGTGTCATTTATGGAAAAAGAAGACACCTGGGGCTTGGAGGACTGGTGAGAGAAGCAGTTTTTGAAAGGGAGTGGATTCTTCAGTTTTGGGCAGACTGAACTGTGCCTCGGATTCAGTTTGTTGGGTTTTTGTTTTGTTTTTTTTAGTTGGGGTCTCACTTTGTTGCCTAGTTGGCATGATCACAACTCATCAAAGCCTCGACCTCCAGGGCTCTGGTGATCCTACCACTTCAGACTTCTGAGTAGCTGGGGCTACTGGTGCACACCACCACACTTGGATAATTTTTAAATTTCTTTGTAGAGACGAGGTCTTGATATGTTGCCCAGGCTGGTCTCAAACTCCTGGGATTGCAGGCATGAGCCACCGTGCCTGGCTTGCCAGATTCAGTTGTAATACTGAAAGCCACATTCAAAGTCTACCTTCCCAAGAAATAACAAATCAAGAAAGCATGCCAAGAATGAAAGAAATGAAACAGCAGAAATATGGATGGGCAAATATTTTCTACTTTATTTGGTTTTCTACAGGTTTCCCTTTTTTTTTCTTTTTATGTATTATTTGCTCCTTTTTAAATTCTTTGACTTCAGCAGACACAACAACTCATTAAATTGTCAGTATGTGACATGTCTGTTTATTCAGGGTGACTTTACTCCACAGCGTTACATTTTTAATGTGAAGTATTTCATCTTTATGTTCATAAAAGCATTCAGAATCAAGAAAAAATATTAAGATAATGAGACTATGGTAGAAATCACTTTGCTTTAATAATTAATTTAATCTTATTATTACATATTTTGATCAAAATGGAAAACTGAAGAAAATGTGGACTATCTTTCCTGCTTTCTTGTCTTTATTATGAAACATTTTAAAACAGTATTTCTTCCATTTGAAATCTCTGAGTACAGTCAACAAGATTTCTTACATGCTTATATTGTCCCTTAAATTGCAGCCTTTATGGTGGTTAGAGGAAGTGTAGCATTCCTAATGAGGGAACAACATATCAAAACTTGATTTATGAATAGCAGCACTGAAGTATTTTATAAGCTTCACTCTTCAACAGCAGGGCACAGATTAAAAGAAAAAGAAACTAAAAGCTCCGAAGATTTTATCGTAAATTTTAAATTCTAATCTTGGGAGATTTGCCTGAGTTCCAATGAAGGCAATAATCTCAGAATGTGTTCAGTTCAGATGTAATACCCCCCCCTAAAACAAAGATTGCTTTCAAAATGGCTTCTGATTTAATTAACTATTCTCTTTGTTTCTTCTTTCTTCCCTCCGCCTCTCCTCTCTCTTTGTAGGTAGTTCAGAAGTGTATTCCTTTCCTCATCGGACATTTGAAGGACTCAACTCATAATGACATCATCCTGAACATCCTCATAGAGATAGCGGGCTATGAACCAGTGGCTTTGAGCAGCTTTCTTCCAAAGTTGAAGGAGATTGGTGAGAGATTCCCCTACCTCATTGGCCAGATGGCGAGGATCTATGGAGCTGTTGGGCATGTAGATGAAGTAAGTTTGGCTTTCTTCTATTTCCCAGAATTCCAATGGCACTTACTCCATGGGTGCTCTATGACCTACAGATTTGTCCTGGTACTTCTGAGTGTTCCCATTTCTCTTTCTTTTGCATGGATGGTGCAAGGTAGTAGGTGCCCTCTGAGTTATGTGGAAAGTTTAGGAAGTGAGTATTTCATTGCTGGCATGTCACCTGAGGAAGGAGGATGGTTAAAATGGACATAGCAGCTGGGCTCGGTGGCTCAGCCTGTAATCCCGCGCCTTGGGATGCTGAGGTAAGTGAATTGCCTGAGCCTGTGGGTTCGAGACCCACCTGGGCAACTTGGTGAGACCTCATCTCTACAATAAATCAAAAAATTAGCCGGGCGTGGTAGCGCGCGCCTGTAATTCTGGCTACTCAGAAGGCTGAGGCGAAAGGATCACCGGAGCCCGGCAGGTCGATGCTGCGGTGGCCGGGAGCGACCACTGCACTCCAGTCTGGGTGACAGAGTGAGACTCCAACTCAAAAAAAAAAAAAAAAAAATGGACATAGCACTATGACAGATTCAAGACCACTGTGTAATAACAACAACCAGTAGCAGAGCTTTATCTCATTCCTCGTTGCTGTGTCTCTTGACCCAGGAGACATCAGTAAGCACAGAATTAAGTCCCGGAGACTATCCATGAATGAGAGCCCATAGCTAGCATGTCAGTAAGTGCCTGGACTCCGTATGTTTCTCTGGCTGATGTTATTTGGGGGAGTGAAATAAACATTCCTGGGTATTTAAAAGTACTAGGCTAAATATTTGCATAATGAAATCTTTCAGCAGGAACAACAGGATGCCATCAGAGTTTGTAGGGGATTAGGTGACTAAGAAAGTTTTCAGAAATTCGGATTCTGAAGACATGCATGTCTTGCTGAATATTTTATATTACGATTTGGGATTTTTATCTTTTTATTTTTTTGAGTTGGGGCCTCACTCTGTAGTCCAGGCTGGAGGGCAATGGCACAGTCACAGCTCACTACAGCCTTGACCTCTTGGTCTCTGGCAATCTTCCCGTGTAGCTGGGACTACAGGTATAATTAACTGGGCTAATTTTTTATTCTTAACCTAGGTCTCACTAGGTTGCCCAGACTGGCCTTGAACTCCTGGGCCCAAGCAATCCTCCCACCACAGCCTCCCAAAGTGCTGGAATTACAGATGTGAGCCACTGTGCCCAGTCAAATTTTTATCTTTTTAAATAAAAGCTAATATATTCTTGATAGAGAGGAGCTTTTCCTTTAATCCATTTATGTATAATTAGCTATTAGATAAATATAAAATCGCCCACTTTTAAAAGAAATTTTGTAATTCATTGAGTTCAACCCCTTGAGTCTGCACAGGATAAAATTTAAAAACAAGAAAAGTTATGTGACTTACCCAGACTCAGACTGGGTAGGTTAGTAATCCACTTGGAACTAGATCTTTGGTATCCTTGGCATTCATGTTCAAATTGTGTCTTAAAATGGATCTTTGGTGCTGTTCTGTTTTACTTCTGCTGAGGTTTGTGGGGAGCCCAAGGGTCCTGCTGGGGTTTCCTCCTGGTCAAGGGTCTTTCTCTTGTGACTTCGCAGAAGAGGGTGGGAAAACTGAGCTTCTAAAGTCTGAGCACATATCTACATGAGAGTGGAGTCTGAAAGGGGATTTCTTTGGTACGGAGATGCTGCTTAGTGTAATCCCTTTCTGTTCACTGTTATTGGGAATGTCTCACACCTGCCATGGTCTGCCTTCTGGTAACACTTTTCCCTGCCCGTCACCTTTGCTGCCAGGAAACTTGCTGGTATGCCCAAGTGTTATTAGGCCAACTTCTTCTGACAGCTGTTTAACTGAATCTGCTGACCTTGCAAGTCTTTGCAAGGACCAAAAAATTCAACCTCTAAGGTGTGAGGCACCAGAATCTTTAAAATGTGCACTCTTTCTGTATTTTAAGGGTAGTTATTTTTGTCACAAATACATTTACGATTCATTAATGCACATTGGAGTTGACTAAATTTCCCAGGGAAAATGTAATCTGTAAAAAATAAAACCAACAACAAAAATACTAGCTATCTGCAATCTAACCACATGCAATTATGTCACTGCAAGTTTGTCTGCACTAAGGCTAACTCCAAATAGAATAGTCTATTATACCATTCGTGTGACTCTCAGTGGATTCAGGAAGAAGAGGTGGATCCAAAGAGTCTGAGGAATTAATTACCTCCAAATTCAAATTTGTTTGCTTTTTTTCCCAATAAACAAACAAATCTTCCTGATGGTTCTAATCCACCCAACCAACCCCAGTAGAGAACAACTGTAGATCAAATAATTCCCAAATATATCTGGATATCATGATTACATAAGAAGGTTTTAAGTCAAATGTCTTGGGTACCATAGAATACCTACCAAGTCAAAATCTCCAGGAAAGGGACCCAGGAATTTATGGGAACCCCTGCCTGGTAATTCTGAAGCAGCTCTTTGTGGATCAGCATTTGGGAACCCCAGAGACTATTTTAAAGTGTTTTCTCTCTTAGATTTAGAATCAGGCCTTGTCCATCACCCATCCTACCCTCCTCCATCAAGCCATTGCTAATCAGTTTAATAATTTTCTAGACTACTGTAGCAGTTTAGAGTAGGTTTGGCTGAAAGTAACACGAAAATCCCAAGCAACAGTGACTTAAAAAGACTTGGGCTCTTTGTACCTTGTTGCTCTACCATCCCCAAGCACACCAGAGAGCACATGGCTTCCATCTCATGATCTGAGGGCACTGCCTCTACCGATCATGTCAGTATTTCAGTCAGCAGGAAGGTAAAAGAGGAGAAGGACTCTTCCAGAGAGTCAAACACAACCTTTTGTTCAAATCGCACTGGCTAAATAGAACAAAGCTGAATGTGATCACATCTAACTGCAAAGGAGGCTAGTCCCTGTGGTCTGGATTCAGGTGACCACATGCCCAGCTAATCAAGAGAGAAGGGCAGAGAAAAATGGTGATGGA
Organism: Carlito syrichta; assembly: GCF_000164805.1. Taxonomy (NCBI): domain Eukaryota; kingdom Metazoa; phylum Chordata; class Mammalia; order Primates; family Tarsiidae; genus Carlito; species Carlito syrichta. The sequence goes on along the minus strand of NW_007258491.1, from coordinate 151,772 downwards.
TAAACAACAATATCTGTTGCAGTTGGTCAATTCATTTCATGTCTGTGTCTATTTTCTTTCCTCAAAAATATACCAGCCTGGAAAACATAGTGATACTATCTCTACAAAAAATTTTTTTAAATCGCTGAATGTCATGGTGCATGCCTGTAGTCCTAGTTACTCAGGAGACTGAGGTGGGAGGATTGCTTGAGCCCAGGAGTTTGAGGGTGCAGTGAACTATGATCATACCACTTCACTCCAGTCTGGGTGACAGAGCAAGAGCCTGTCCTAGATAAATAAGTAAGTAAATAAATAAATAAATAAATAAGGCTCTACACTAGATTACCTTCCTACCCCTATTCTGTCACTGATATTTTTTATTCTATTATTCCATTTTACTTATAGTCAATCTAATAAAAATTACCTACAAATGTCAGGCGAGGGCCTTTGCTCAAAAACAATATCCTTTCTTGATTGTTTCTAATGCCTAAAATGTTACCATTAGAAAGTCCTTTTACCGTTAAGGAATGCTACAGCTCAGATTTCCCAAGAATAAGTGTAGTAGTCTAAGTAGCTGGTACCTGCTTGATTTGAGTGAATTTGTCCAGTTTACTAAATAAAATTTTGTGGAGCAATATTCCAAAAGACCAAAACCAATAGGTAAGGTATGTATGTATGTACATTTCTACCCAGCCTCTTTATAAACAAAACAAAACAAACAAAAAAGGGGTTCCCGATATACACTGAGAGATAGACATGAGGGTGGAAGTCCAGTATAAGGTCCTGGGCACCTAAAGGAAAAGAAGTTGCAATAAAGAGATAGCAAGAAAAATTTCCTTGAAACCCCTTCCCTCTTTCTATGAAGAGAGCTTGGTTTATGGGGAAACAGTGGGATATGGAACCACAGAGACATGAGGATGTTTGGGTGCTTATGATAGGATAGCCACAGGACCCAGTGGCCTCTGGCCCTAGGATCCTCTTTCTCATCCTCTCTCTCTGGTCTCATCTAAAAACTGAATTCTTTTGAAACTTTTCTTGTTGACGCCAAAGTAAAACTTTCTGTTTTGTTCAGGGGTTCAAAGTATCAGATAACTTCACTACTGGGATTTAAAAGATTTGGGAAATACAGAAAAGCCAATCCAACTTTGAGATCCTGCTCCAACTTTTGAAATGTACAATCTGTGACTGATTGGAGCCTACTGTTAGGCCCCTCCCCTGTCACCTGGTTTCCAGCAAGCCCCATGGTTTGATCTTTAGAAAAGGGAAATCTCCTGAGGGTATGCAACCCTCAGTCCAGAGATAGCCACAGGGTAGAGTCTGCTGGGAATCACAAGTTTTTAATTGGCATATGCCTCACCTTCTGTGCTTGTTTGAGGCCAGGTGTAAGAACTGCAGGGCTGGCTATTGGGAATGGCCGGGTGGGCCTGTCTTCCATATCAGGGCCCATCTGGGTGGGCAAACTGTTTTCAACAGCTTGATAGTGGCATCACAGTTTTCCCATTCACCCAGCAGAGAAGTGTTGTACATATTAAGCAAAAAATAAAGTTATACAGATTATTATTGTCTGTATCTCTCAAATTAACTCAGGACTCTTTTTTTTCCCCCCACACTTAAATAAAGCCATGTTTAATAGCCATATAGTGCTTGTGTCACTATGGGAGGCCATGGCTGTCTCACAGACCATATCCAGGTATGTGGTGACATCCACAACACATCTATTGGATGGAGAGAACAACCAGATGGGCCAAAGGGCAGATAAATCTGCTTCTGGTGCAACTGACAAACTGTTGCCCTTGGGGTGCACCTTTTGGTACAGTAAAGGTCACATGCGGTTCTTCATAATGCCAGGATTCTGTGGTATGCTCAGTTAAAGCAAATTCACAGATGAGAAATAGTATTTTATTATTAGATATGTCCTAAACAATAGCAAAAATACACGAATCCTTTTGTCTCTCTCAAATGAGAAGACCACAGTGGAGACCTTTCAGAAAAAGCAGAATGGCTTCCTAGTAGCTCCTAAGGGTTCGTTCCCCAAACACACATCCAGACAATTAATATAAAGCACTTAACTTTATACCTTAGGGCCGGGCATATAAAGAGTGCTTGATGAATTTCTACTACCAACAACAAAATAGCAGCAGCAATATAATAAACACCTGCTCAGCTGGAGAGGACCGATGAGAGAGGAAAAAATATAAGTGTAATCCTACTTTCTTGCACGAAGTTTTCTGCAGGCTCATCTACTGTTTATAGGACATTACCTCAACTCCTTGGCTTGGCCTCGACTTCCCTCTCTAGCTTCAGCTCTTACCTGCCCAAGATCCTGTATCTCCCTCTATGTTCTGTCTACTCAGGATTTGACATCCTTTCCTAAACACACCTTGTTCTAACATGCATCGTGATCTTCACAGCCTGTTCTGCCTGGATGGTTTTTAATCCCCTTCTCCTACTTTATCCTTCCTGACTCAGCTCAGTTTCCCAGGCCCAGTAGATACTCCAATAGCACTTTAGTTGTATCTCAAATGTCATAGCAATTGTGCCATGTTGCAATTCGCGGGTTCACATCTATTTATTCTGCCTGAGTCTCTGAGCTTCCAGAGAAAAGAAATCACATTATATCCATCTGATTTCATCTGTGGGCAAACGAATGAATGAGTACTCAAGAGTACTGGAAATTAAGGTTGAATTCTCACTTGAACTTGTATTCAATCAAGTCTATGCCTACTTATTCTAGGTGGCACAATTATAACTTAAGAGAGAGAGAAAGAAATATTCACCTGGAAAGGGCTGTATATTTCTGAGCCTACACAATCTATCTCTGATGTCTAGCAGGAAAAAGATGGGAATGAAGTTGACAGGGAAACATGGGGCCATTGTACAACAAGTATGGTGAGAGGCATGGCCATTCCAACAGATTCTATTATAACTCCTGGTAAGAGACATAAGAGGGTACTGAGTAGATCCTAAAAAGAAGCTTGCATATGTAAGAACTCAACAGTCAGCAAATTAGTTGAAATATAGCTCCAAGAAGGAACATTCACCACTGTAGACTGAGCAGTGATCACCACCAAGGATATGTCTGTGCAACAATTGGTTTTATGAACAAGTATGCCTACTGTGGGGCCTCTGTACAGTGTCATATGGTGCCTAGGACGGGCTCCGAGGCACCCTGCCTTGGTTTCCATCCTGACTCGGCTACCTACCAGCTATGTGACCTTGGGCAAGTTATATCACCTCTATTGACTCAGTTTCCTCATCTGTAAAATGGGAACAGGAATGTTATTCATTTCATAGATTTGTTGTGAGGATTTAATGAGTTAACCCATGTGAAACAGGGTTTAGCAAACAGTAAAAATTCAATAAATGTCAGCATTTTATTACTTTACTCAGAGTTGCCCAAGTCTCTCTCATTGCATTTGTTTATACATAAGCTGAAAACTTGACCCTAGCAGCCTGAAATTAGGGAAGACAGCAACTAGGTAAATTGCTGGCCTTGTCCCTGCTTCCCCAGAGAAAGCTGCTGAATGGATGGGTATATGTGGGACAAGTCAGAATCAGGACAGACAGAGTGGAATGAGACACCATAGACAATGCATATAGCATTAAAGGTGGAAAGCAGAATTGGCTACACATTATTTATTTTTTAGGAAATAACTAGTATATGTAGATTTTCTTTTCTCAAGGTGAACTATATATCTGTTTTTTTTATTTAAATTATAGATCACTCCCAGGGGGAATAAGAATACCAAAAATAATAAAGTCCCACTTCATGAAATTTTATAATTTAAAATAAGCCTTGTTTTCTTGGGACACTGGAAGTACATTGTTTTCCATAGAGGGCAGATGGTCCCCACCTCTCCACCTAAAAAAAATAACTACAAATAAGTTTGCAGCAATTTTCTGAAAACACTCATTAAGTAAATCCGAAGTGGTTTAAATTAAACCGAAGCCAGGCTGACATTTCTTGTCAATGGAGGACTAACTTTGAATGTTTGTTTCCATTTTAGATAGTTTTGTTTTTTCATTACTTTCCCCCTCATTAGACTTTCTCTGCCATGCAAGTGTTGTCAGGGTGCTAGAGACATTATAGTCCTCTTTCCTAACATGGGTCAGCTTCGACAAAAGACCACTTTAAGAAGGGCTTTGACTTTTTTTGAGAGACTGACTTGAATTCATCTACTTACATCTCAAAAACTGAAACAAATTTTAGTTTCTTAGTCCAATTTACTTTACTTTAGGGCCTGGTCTCATTAAGAAGTACATACCAGTATATAGCACACATACCACTGCCATGTTCTGAAGACCTACAAGATGGCAGACTTGGTAGTTGAAACAGAGACGAGAAGTTTTAAAATGCTTTTCCTTATGACCTCATAACACATGGAATGATGCTACGGTCTCTTGCTTTTCCTTAGCTGGAGACCAATAATCTGTACCTGTGAAGAATCAAATGGTGTGCTCCCGAGTGCAGCCACTGCCATGATGGGTGTTAAATCCTGTGCCCTCTGCCTTGTTTTTCTAACGAGCTGGAATATGCTGGCCAAGCATCAGGGCATATTTATTACATCCTCTCTGGGCTGAGAGTCATGGACACTTTTCAAGTAAAGAAGTGACACACATCTTGCCCAGGTCGCATTTCTGTGACATCCGGCAGGCCTACAAAAACACTTTCAGGAGGAAAAGGAAAAGAATGACAAAGGCAACTGAGAACCACATTACTGTCCTCATCCTGCCTGTTGAAAAACATCCCGTGAATGGAAGCTGGGTTGGTGATGTGCACCCTTAACTTCCAAATCAAGACTAAGAAATCTGGGGCATTCTGCAAGAGGAGAAACCTGTCATTTAAAACCACAATTTCCATAAGATGATGAATTTAGTTAAAAATTTGGAAGGCTCAATGACTTTGAAGATTCATTTTTTCAAGCCTTGGTTGGTACTATCTGGCTGCTACTCAATACTACAAAATTGTCACCAACTGGGGAACTTTCTTCCAAAATGAAAATAACTTAAAATATATATATACATATTTAAAAGGATACAACAGGCATGGTGGCTCATACCTGTAATCCCAGCACTTTGGGAAGCCAAGGCAAGAGGATTGCTTGAATCCAGCACTTTGGGAAGCCAAGGCAAGAGGATTGTTTGAGACCAATCCGGGCAACATAGTGAGACCTCATCTCTATGAACAAAACAAAACAGACAGGTGTGGTGGCAAGTGCCTGTAGTCCCAGCTACTTAGGAGCCTGAGGCAGAAGGATTGCCTCACCTTGGGAGGTTGGGGCTGTGGTGAGCCATGATGGTGATTATGATCAGGTGACAGAGTGAGACTCCTCAAAAAAAAAAAGTTGCATGCTATAGATAATACTAATAATAAACCTCTTACATAGTGTAAGGAAGACAAAAACATAATATACAAAATATACTTTCAAACAAGAGTGCAGATGTTGTGTATCCTCCCTCCCCCAAAAGGCTGAAGTGCTGATTCTTTCTCAGTATAAGACCCAGCGCTGGTGATGGGGACACAGGAGAAAGACACAGTCCCTGCTCAAAGGAGCTCACGGTGAATGGGTGCAGGAGATATACAAACAGACAGTTCAAATTTAATTTGGTACCTGCTACTACTGAATTTTGAACTGGATCAAGAAGGAAGGAGCTAACCCCATATGGGAGAGTTTTGGAGAGTGTTATCAGTTTGGCTTGGAAAAGAGGGTTACGGTACGAGATGAACGGGAAGGTATCCATGGGGAAGTCACATCACATTCAAGAGCAATCAGCCGAGAAAGACCTTGAGTTTTCTAAAAACCACGAAGGATTTCAAGTGCCTGGAGCATAGGATGGACAATGGAGGGGACAGAGAGAGATGGGGCTGGGCTGTGGACGGGCATCAGATTGGAAAATTCCTCATGGACTAGCAGACAGTTCTCGTTTCCTACCTTTTGTCTCTCAGCTGATTCACCAGTGCCCAGGTGATCTTGGAACAGTATTTGTTTCCCTTCACAAAACAGACAAGTCCATGTAATCCTGTGTACTTCAAAGTTCCCAAGAAGCTAAAGAGCTGGTAAAGGAACAAACAGTCCCCAAAATGGTTGCAAATGTAGAGTTGTAAATAATGGTTACAAAAGTTACATTTTGCAACAATTTTCAACAATGTCATATAATGATCAACTGTCATTTGGGCCAACTGATCAAATCCACAAAAGGCCCTCGGTTCCCCTTTGCAGGTCCCAGAAGCACGTAGAAGGGGTGTCTCCCCTCAGGACCGAGCCCCCAAAATGAGCAGCCTGGTTCCCACAGATCTGGTCTTCCTCTTTTCAGAGAAGGAACATCTGACTTTCTTACATGGGTGTCTGTGAGGGAAGTAGGCATGTGCCTGTCCCAAGAAAGTCAGAGGATCACCACTTAATGAGTGCTCATTGTAGCCATGAGCCAAAGAAGTAGACAGATGTGGGATGCACCAGAAAGGACAACTGGGCATCAGCAGCAGGTGGGTTGAAGAGCATGAAGCAGGTGCTAATTCTAGCTCAAATGCTGCTGCTCTTTCAACACGATAGCATAGTCCTTGCCCTGCCCACAGCTGTCATTCCTAAATCCCTCTGGGAAGAGCTATTTCCAACTGCCAGCATCTCCATTTCATTGTCTAAGGCCTTCCCAGTCTCACAGCCATTTTGTCAACATGCATGATAGGACACATGGGTGAGGAATTAGTGTTCTCCCCCAGCAGCCCACGACCAGTTGATGGGAGTCGGTATATAAATATCCCAACTCCTTCACCCCTTGAATGAGATACACTTCCCATGGAAGTTCCTGGCAACTTCCAGAGCTGTTTCGTTTCTCTTTCTCACTCTTTTGCTCCCCTATTGGGTCCTTGCAGTTTCCAAAGAAACAATTTACACTTGAATCATCACAGGATTTGCCTGTTTCTGGGAAGCCCAATTCAAGACAAAGACATTTCTAGAGCCTCCCCAGGCCATTTATATCTGTCTCCCCACCCCCCACTTTCTGATCATTTGAGAACATGCATCCATAACACAGAATTTAGCATCTAATTTTCTTCTAGTTACATTTGCTTTTCATTCATTTAGGGCATGATGCACACATTCTCTGTAAGTACTCTGTAAGTACTCTGTAACCCACTGTAAGTACTCTGAAGAAAGGAACCATACCTGACAGCCCCTCATGCCCCTGGCACTACCCATCCAAGTAATGGGTTCACAGCAGGTTCCCAAATTACTTGCCAACTAACTGTTATGCAGAGGCTGGGACGCAACTGAGCATCAGTGTCATGTATAGTAGATGCCATCTGATAGCATGGCAGGTTGTGCTTGAGGAGAGTCTGAAAATTTATAGACGTTGGTTCCAGGCAACAGTTGTGGTTATTGCCTTTCAGGATCTATTGGTCTTATCCTGTGTGGTGCCCAAGTGTGATCCCCACACCAGCAGCATTGGGTATCACCCAGGAGCTTGAATCTGAATTTATGATTTAACGAGATCCCCAGGTGATGTGCATGTACACGGAAGTGTTAGAAGCACTGCTCCTGAGATCTAGGGCTACAGGATTTATCTGCTATAGAATAACCCTGGGGGTCTGGACATGCCCCATATGTACACACACACACACACACACACACACACACACACACACACACATTTACAGACACATATACACAGTCATACCCTCATCGTTTTCCTTGCAAGACCCATTTGTTTCCATGTAGATAATCAATAACTTTAATATATATATGTATATGTATACATATATCATCTTTTGGCTGGGCATAGTGTCTCATATTTGTATTACCAGTATTTTGGGAGGCTGAGGCAGGAGGATCACTTGAGGCCAGGAGTTCAAGACCAACATGGGCAACATAGTAAGACCCCATTGCTATCAAAAAAGAAAAGAAAAAATTAGCTGGTCATGGTGGCACACACCTGTAGTCCCAGCTACTTGAGAAACTGACGTGGGAGGATCACTTGAGCCCAAGAGTTCAAGACTGCAGTGAGCCATGATCATGCCACTGCACTCCGGTCTGGGCAACAGAGTGAAATCCTGTCTCTAAAAAAATAAAATAAAATAAATGATCATCTTTGACAATGTCAGTATAAACAGGAACCCAGGAAACATCACACATTATTTATAATACAGTTGATGAACATTTATCACACACCTGCTGTGTGCAAAGCACTGTTTGGAGTGCAAAGCTAAGTACGATTCGACCCCTCTCCTGTTGAGAGGGGCTCTATTTTTAAAAATTATTTTATTGATCCTTTATTGGGAAAAAAATTGTGATGCATTGACATCCCTGTGTGATATTCTTAGAACTTGTCACTCCATTCCACTCTGTATAAAGGGGAAGGGTGTTCCTAACTGAAAGGTTCACACAGAATATCTTAGGAGATATGTATAAGATTTTCCTATTGCTTACGCTCTTATCTTTATTTTTTAATGTTATTTGATTTATTATAGTTCAAGCAGAATCTGGAAAGATTCCCCAAACTCCCTACAGGATTTGACGCAGAGATGTTGTCACTATGATGTAAAGTGGTATTACAATTGAACTCTCAAAATACATGAAGAAAGCACTTAAAAGTAGATGAATGTTGTTGCAAAGCCATGACTATACTGTTTTGGACTGGTATTTAAATTTCAGTCTTATTCATGATTTATCAGAAAGTTTAAGCCTGAATTTATTTTGCAGTGAGTAGGAGTTGGAAACTTGATACTGATTACATGAACTGAACTAAAACTGTCTAAGCAAAGATGTATCTGACAACTGGTTTTACCAGCAATGAACTGGCACACTAAAATGTTCACATGTTATAATTTGTAGCATTAGCCTGGATGATTGCTGTAATCTACATGTATTCATGTAGACATAACATGTAAGAAATTACACTGAGAAGCACATCTTATCAGTTTATCTCTCATCAAGTAATAAATAAATCAAAGTAAATGAATAAATAGTTGTTGCTATTTAAGATTAATAAATGTGAGATAAATAGAAAATAAATGTTCCCAGAACTGAGGATGAGTCCATGGGTCTGGATAATGTTTCTGAAACTTCAGGGCTGTACACATCCCCCAGAGAGTCAAATATCTATCAATTCACTCAGAAAAGTGGAAAATACACTTTCCTATCTATATAACATCATTGACTAAGGATTGATTTTAGAAATCCCTGGATTAAAATCCTACTTTCTCTACTTTCTCCCCTGCTCTTTCTCCTACCACTTGCTGCTTTAGGGGACGATCTTCCTTCAGCCACAGGCAGCATTCTTCCACAGGGAGGGTCCCTATCTCATTCAAATCTTCCTTTCTCCATCCAAAACACTTCCCAGAGCCCACTTTCTCTATCACCGCTACATATTCCTAAGCACCTTTTGGCCACCAACTCCTTCTCCTTCATGACTAGTAAACGGTGGCTCAGCCTGTAATCCCGCGCCTTTGGGAGGCTGAGGTGAGTGGATTGCCTGAGCCCGTCGGTTCGAGACCCGCCTGGGCAGCGAGACCTCATCTCTACAACAAATCAAAAAATCAGCCGGGCGTGGTAGCGCATGCCTGTAATTCCGGCTACTCGGAAGGCTGAGGCGGAAGGATCGCCGGAGCCCATTAGGTCGAGGCTGCGGTGGCCAGGAGCGGCCACTGCACTCTAGTCTGGGCGGCAGAGTGAGACTCCAACTCAAACAAAACAAAACAAAAAACAAATTAAAGGGGGTGGCTGGGGAGACAGTAAAAGTTACAAATGTTTCCTGAAGGAAATGCTCTGCCGTCTTCCATCTTGGGAAATGAGAATGACTTTCAAAGGCAAGACGCATGGATTTTAGGATCCTGCAGAGTATATACAGTGGGAACTGTAGGTATATTGGGGTGACTCTTCTGTTCTTCTATTGGAAAATGGCAGGATTAAACCATGGGTTCATTCACGATCTCAACACAACCCTGTCTAAAACTCCTGAACTGTTTTACTCTGTTTCCACTTTTGACATAAAGGTGAGCTCACAAGTAAGTGGAAAGCAATTTGGAAAGTGGTTGTTTTTTCCAGGCAAGCATATTTCAAACTTTTGAACACCGTAGCCAGGGGTACCTTCACAACCCCATTCTATTAGCTAAAATTTGCATTAATTCACTCATTCATTAATTCCCTGCTTACTTCCAGAAAGCAATTAAGGTAGTCCACAATGAAAACACAGTTGCTGTGAGACCAAAGACAATTAACTAAAAAATAAAGCGTGGAAAGGATTGGTGGGTAAGGTACCAGAGAAATTTTATCAAACTTTTCTTAGCTAAGGAAATCACCAATCCCAGGCAAGGTTACACTTTTGCAAAGTGCAGTTTTCCATTTCATTCTTCCATATAAGTAATGAAATAATACCCAATTTTTTTCTGTCTAACCTGTACTTTGGGAGCTACATCTCAATTACCATGAATAAAACATTCTGGCTATTTCTTTGGAAAATAAGTAGGTGCAAAGAAAGATAGGCACCTTGCATCTAATTATGTAATGAGTAAATTATATCATATAATGAGCAGATTATAGAAAGTTCAATTGTAGCTGATGTATAGTTCAACTGAGTTAAATCTTACCATATTGTTCCTTTTTCTAACGAGCAAAGAAGCGTGGGGTTTTTTTCCTGGCAAAAAGTTCAAATACAATCTTTCTTTTTCTCCCCCCCATTTCTTTCTTTTTGGACTCATAATAAGCGCCTTTCTTCAAAATGGTTTCCATGATTGGGCCAAAAGGCCTGTGGTTACTATTTTCTTTCATGAGATTACACCACATTTGCTAAACAGATATTGTGTAATTAAAGATGGGCTGTTTCTTTGAGTTCTCTAGAAATTTTTCAATGCTAAAGTCCCCAATGGTCTTTCAAAAAGTTAGTTTAATTGAAGCAAAAGAAATAGTGGATCCATTGTTAGGATAATCAATGAGAGGTCATTTACATGAGGGGACCATGGCATGGTGGGAGAAGAAATTTTAGCTCTGTATAATTCATTCTGGGTCCCTTGAGCCCACACAAAAGATTTACCTTTAAAAGGCTAAGTTCTCAAGCCCCCAGTTTTTAGAGAGTAAATCCGACTATAGAACCTCTAAATCTTTTATTAATCCACAAAATAACACTGTGTTTAAAGCTCAAATTAGATAAACTTCTACAAGCTTTAAAATCTGTAATTATTTGGGGGTCATGCAACAGAGGGATACTGGAAAATAAACTCAGCACAAATAAAAAGGGATTTGGATTTTTAAACTAAGCATGGCCACGATGCATGCTATTTTGGGGAAAATTTGAAATTGAAAAAATTTATTTGGCGGCAGACCACATCAAATTTTTTGCCCTTTAAAAAAAATCAATCAAACTAAAGACATAATTTATTTGGCTCCATTATTGTCTTACATAGCATGGCATAAGGTTAAGCCACCTCTTGTATCCTCTACTTTTTACTTTAAATCCTAAATCAATTTCATTCAAACATCTTTTTGAGGTAGATATAGTAAGTTCTACACTTAAATAAATCTAAGCCATAATTGCTTTAAAAATTAGACCTTGTTTTTCTTTCACAAGGGTGGGGTTTACTTAGCATTCGGTGCCAAATGTATAGAGTTGAACCAAGTCCAACTGATCCCAAATTTCTGCCATGTTACAAAATCTGAGGTTTGTACAAAGCAAAGGATACATCTGTTTTCATCAGCTGTTTCTTAACTTTTATTACTGGGATGTATTTTTAAAAATTGTTTTGCCCAGACAGCATTGTTTTCCTTAGCATGATTTATTACTCTTCCATCTGCCACAGAAACTATGTGTTCCTAAAATCATGCAAACCAAATACAAAATAATAAAGAAAAGATAGGAAGATATTCCCTTTACATTTGATGAAATGGCCAGTTAGAAAATGTAAATATGTTTAAATTCGCATAGAGTTTTTTCTTTATCAATGAGTAGAAAAATATATTCAATGACTCCAAGCTGATATGCAGAAAAATGAAGACATGATCAAAGGATAGGAGAAAGAATTGAAGATTGTGACTTTCTGTAATGTTATTTTAAAAACTAGCTCTAAGTTAGGGGGTTATCTACCTCAGGGGGATATTCACAAGGTTTTTCCTTATTTGTTCTCTGCTTTGTTCCACAAAAAAGGATTTCAGGTAGTTTGTCAGTGTTCTGTTAAAAAAAGTATTGACTCTTAGCTTTTGAATATGGTACACTAACATTTGATGTCTACTTTCTATGCAAGCATTTTATGTATATTTTTATGCTAATATTTTAAGACTAGAAGAGTATATCTTTGGGTGGCATAATTTTTAAAGAATAACATTTCCTAATTGCACACTTATTTTTGGAATTTATAGATTATGAGATAGCTTGACCTTACTGGCTTGTACTACACCAATAACAGCACTTTTTGCAGAATTGAAAATATTACAGTATTTTTACTTCAGAAACAAGAAAAGACTGAGAGACTGAAGAACAATTACAAAGAGAAAAAGATCTAGATATCTAAAATAATGAGTTAAAATTGGGTTCGGATCACACACAAAAATTAAGCTATATAGTGTGATGTAATCATGTAACTTATTTTTAAAGAAAAAATTGGCTTTCTTGGTAAAATGTTGAGGATTGTTCACTTCTAGGTAAACTCTTTTTGCCGACTACCAAGGCACTGGCCCACATTTGCTTGTCCTGAGTTGGTTTTGGGGTTTTAAACATTTCTAGAACTTCTCAACCATAACCAATTCACAAAATAAATTAACTAGGAAAATAAAAGTACTATGTGATTTCTAAGATGGTTTGGTTTAGATTTTTGACACTCAAGGAATAGCACCTAACATTCATTTAGCACTTCTGTATGCCAGGGATTGTTCTGAGTGCTTTATGTTTTTAATCCATTGAATCCTCAAAACCGCTCTATGAGATAGGCACTACAGTTACTCTGTTTTATAAATTGAACCATGGAGGGCTAAATAAGTTGCCCAAAGTCCATGACTGGTTAGTCACAGAACCATATTTAAACTCAGGAAAAAGTTCTGCGCTTACTCCACAAACAACCATACTACTACACAAGCCTGCCTCTTCCAGAGTGATTACCACTGGCTACATTTAAAAATGTCTTTTAAAAAGATTAAAAGTTAAAAAATGTCTTTTAAAACCTGGATATTGGTTTCTCTGCAAGGAAAGTATGTAGAGGAAGACAGAGGGACAGGATAGGGTGGGGCTCACAAATGTTGCCAATATTGTTGATAATCTCCTGTTACATTACTTATATTTATATATATTCTTTCATGTGTAGTATGTATTCCATAATATCAAAAGAGTAGAATCATTGAACATTTGCCATGTGCCAGATAGCATGCCTGGTACTGAAAACAATAAACTTTATAATAAAACACTCAGGCTCTACTAAGTGCCATATTATTTTTTTAGTTCACTGATATTTCTGATATCATCAGGTCATATTAACAATAACGCTTATAATAACAACTGATTGCTACCACTGCTTTATCATTTACTCTATGCTAGGTCCTTTTTACAGTTATTATTTCATCCTTTCTCACAACATCATGAAATACTCACATCAACTGCATTTGGAATTAGCATATCTAACTAAAGTTGATTCAACAATAAGAATACTTATTATCTCCTATAACAAGAAGCCTGGAAAACATGATGGGTCCCCGATTTGTTCAGAAGCTTCACAACATAATCAAGGACCCTTGAGGATGAAGCTCTTTCTGTCCTCTTCACCATCCTCAACGTATTTGCCTTTGCCCCATAAACATGTCCCTCACACTTGCAAAATGGCTGCCCCAGATCCAAGTAGCACTTGTAGTTACAACAATGTATAATTAAAGAAAAGGGTATATCTCTCCATCTCTTTTTATCTAGGGGGAAATATTTTTCAGCAGTCTTCCACTCCAGAAAACTTTACTTCAAGTTCAGTGACCCAGGATTAAGTCACATATCCATACCCTAGTTGCAAAGGAGCCTGAGAAATTGAATAACTGTCATTTTCACTTTATGGCAAGGTAGAGTTTCTACCAATAAGAAATAAGGTGATAGGGGGAGATATGAATTGATAGGCAATCAAAAGCATCTGCCACTAAACTGCTAGCTTCACTCTACAGATGAAGAAACTGAGGCTCAAAGTGGTTAAGTAAGATACTCAAAATTATATAGCTAATAAAGAACAGATGCAGAAATCATCTCGATTTTGTCTCAACATAAAGCCAGCCATGCAAAACAAAAAACAGAAAGCAAAAAAATAAAACTATCAGTATAGCCATCTTCAAAAGATGTTTTCTGACAGGCACTAGGTTTCAACACCCCATAATTCCAGAGCCGTGTCCAGGAGTGGTATGGGTGTTGGTTGTGATTTTCAACAACAATACACATTACTCTATGCCAGAAAACATATCAGGCACAGAGATACAAAGATGAACATGACACAGTCCAGCCTTTGAGGGGCACACTGAAGAGAGTCAACTTGACACGAAAATTGTGGGAAAGGATGTCAGGGCTCTAATGAAAGTTGGCCAGAGTTCTGAGGAACACAGGGATAGGAGCAACCAACTTTGGCTGGGAGAGTCAGGGACGGCTTCACATTTGAATTGGTTGGAAGATGTATATAGGAGTTGTATTTGGTTCTTCAGAGAAATAGAACTAATAGGAGGTAGACTATAGATATAGACAGAGTGATAGATATATAAGAGGAGCTTTATTATGGGAATTGGCTCATGCAATTATGGAGGTCCAGAAGTCCTATGATATGCCATCTGCAAACTGGAGATGCACCTGAAAGCCAGTGTTATAATTCCATCCACATTCCAAGGACTGAGAACCTAGACAGCCAATAGTGTATCTCCCAGTCCAAGGCCAAAGGTCTAAGAATGTGGAAGGAAGCAGGGGTGGGAGGGACTTCAGGTGTTAAGTCCTTGAGTCCAAAGTCCCCAAAACCAGGACCTCCAATACCCAAAGGCAGGAGAAGAGAAGCCTAGCTCAAGAAGAAAGAATTTACCCTTCTTTTGCCTTTTTGTTCTATTTGGGTGGGCCTTCAATGGATTAGATGATACTAGCCCACATTGGGGAGGGTGAATTTTCTTTACTGAGTTAGTGATTCAAATACAATTCTCTTGTGGAAACACCCTCACAGACACAGCCAGAAATAATGTTTTACCAGTTATCTGGGCATCCCTTAACCCAGTCAAGTTGACACATAAAATAAACTGGCACAGCAGGTATCCCTTATCCCAGTCAAGTTGACACATAAAATAAACATATGTTTTATGTTTATAAACATAAAATAAAGAAGAGAAGGGGAGGAAGGTTTTTCAGTTACCAAAGAAAAAGAAAAAACAAAAGAAAGCATTTGTTTCTAATGGAAACTAAGTTGTTTGTGGAGGTAGGGAAAGAGACAAAGACTATAGGGGAGTTTGTTTTTTAAATGATCACAACCAACCAAGTCACAACCAGCTCCAAAAGTAGAACAGATTTCAGTATCTCCAGTTCACACCACCTCATAAATGTCTTACCAAGCATATCAAGATCCATTAAAATAGGATTGATTGATCTGTTTCTCCTTTGGCTTTCTCATAATTACAACTCTCATTCAGGAATGGTTCCCTAACTCATTGTCCCAAACCAAATGGATTTCTTCTTTTTAACAAATGCATTTTTTATCTTTTTTGACTTTTATTCGGAGAATCAAGAAAGAAAAATAAACAGATTTTAGCATATGCCAGTGCTACCCACACTTTTCATATTCTGCTGTAAACAACTGACTTGCAGGTGAAAAACAAATAACTGTCCCATCTTCAATCTGCACACCTGAGTTGGGTCATATCTACAAAACCTGTCATGGAGAGAAGAATTAACATGTGGATGAAAAACAGCACTCACATAGATCAGGCTGTCTAGTAACTTACCAATGAAAGCAAAGTCCAATTAGTATAAAGGCAATTAGAAAATCTGCTAACAGTGGAAAGTGGAGGGCAAGACAAACTGGAAGATGTGCTGGAGACCTAAACTCAAAATTTCAGCTGACCTCCTCACAAAAGTTACATTTATCTGGGTATGAACACAATGACCATAGAAAATCATAGCCTAACGCTATGGAATGTCTTTTCCGTTTAATAGGAGATTCACATAGATCTAGAGCCATTGATCAATTGGTAGTTTATCTAACTACCTATTTCTAGCTCCATGATTTCATATTTTCTAATTTACCTACTTGCTAATGTCTTTGAACCCTGAATCAACACTCATGGTGTTATCATGGTTATTCACAGATGTGCACAGAATACAAAAAAATTTAGTTGTTCCTAGCTGAGGTTGAACAAGGGGTTACTCTGCCTTTTTGGTTCAGCTCTCATACTGTAAGCAAGTGTCTATTCTTTTCATAGATTATTTAGTGCCTCATTTTCCCCATCTTTGTGCTTTATTATTGTTATTTTTTTGGTGATTTCAATATTTCAAGTGTCTCCCGAGTATAGTGCAAAAGTGCTCTCTAGGGTTCCTAAGTGCAGGAAGACTGTGATGTACCTTATGGCGAAAAAAACGTGATATCGATCAGCTTTGTGCAGGCATAAGTTACAGTATTGTGGCCATGAATTCAATTTCAATGAATCAAAAATACATATTAAATAAAATATCTTTTTCTTTTTTTTTTGTCAGAGTCTCACTATGTCACCCAGGCTGGAGCAGTGGCACAATCACAACTCACTGCAGCCTTGAACCCCTGGGCTCAGGTGATTCTTCCACCTCAGACTCCCAAGTATCTGGGACTATAGATGCATGCCACCAGGGCCATCTAATTTTTTATTTTTGTTTTTTGTAGAGATGAGATCTTGCTATGTTGCTCACGCTGCTTGAACTCCTGGGTTCAAGTGATCTTCCTGCCTCAGTCTCCCAAAGTGCTGAGATTACAGGCATGAGCCACCATACATGGCCTAAATAAGATTTCTTTAATCTCACATAAAACAAGGTTATGTATTGATCAGTTCACAAAATATGTGATCAGAGGCTTATAGAAACCTAACCTATATTTTTTAGAAGCAATATTTCAGTATTATCTAATTCAGTGTTTGTAGTAAACTTATAGAACATAATTGTCATGAATAACAAGAATTGGTTATATGTATACATATAATATATATACAGTTGTCTTCTGTACTCATGGGGATTGGTTCCAAGAACCCCAAAGATACCAAAATCCAGGGATGCTTAAGTCCCTTATATAAAATGGTGTAGTATTTCCATAACCTATTCTTTAAATCATCTCTAGATTACTTATAATACCTAATATCTTGTAAATACTATGTAAATAGTTGTTATGCTATATTGTTTTCATTTGTATTACTTTTATTGTTGTATTTTTATTTATGGTTGGTTGAATCCGTGTATGCAGAAGCCGGGATATGGAGGGCCGACTGTATATACAGACAGTTATATATAGTGTTATATCAGATTCACCTTCAATGTGAGTCTACTGAGCAGAGTCCTAGGAGATAAAATAATTTCCTACCCTCCCACAGACTCAGAGTAGGGTGATCAGCTGTCCTGATTGCTCATGGTTGAGGAGTTCCCCAGAACAAGGGACTTTCAGTGCTAAAACTGGGAAAATCTCAGGACAAACAGAGTTGGTCCTATAACTCCAGAGTGTCTCTCAGTCAAAGAAGAATTGGGGTTGGAGGAGGTGTTGGTACAAACCCTTCAGTCATGGTCTGGAGCTACTAACCCCAACATTAGGCAAGAGATTCTCACAGAATAAGAACACCACCCAGCCGGGCTCGGTGGCTCAGCCTGTAATCCTGCGCCTTTGGGAGTCTGAGGTGAGTGGATTGCCTGAGCCCACGGGTTCAAGACCCGCCTGGGCAGGCGAGATCTCATCTCTACAATAAATTTAAAAAATTAGCCAAGCAGGCGTGCGCGTGCCTGTAGTTCCAGCTACTTGGAAGGCTGAGGCGGAAGGATCACCGGAGCCCAGCAGGTCGAGGCTGCGGTGGCCAGGAGCGGCCACTGCACTCCAGTCTGGGCAATGGAGTGAGACTCCAACGGAAAAAAAAAAAAAAAGAACACCACGCCACAGTTAAGCACCACTGGCCACACTCAGGCTTCTGAGGGCTCCTAGAAAATCCCGGGTTTTCAAAGTTCCATTGAGAAAACATAAATAAGTTCCTCTGAGTTACACTCCTAATGGCCCTTGCAAGTATATCTTTGGTATGTGTAGGGACTTCAAAGAGTTGAATATAAAGAGAGATAACGTATACATCAAGAATAAAAGATGTCCAAGAAATATTTTTTCATTCAGGCAACCAAATATATTATCTATTGTTTTTATAAATTGATAAGGATATGGGTGATAAAAATGTAGATTATAAGACCAAATCCACATTTGCTAAATCTGCAAATTCTCAAATTTTCAGAAATTTAGGACTCTACCTAGACCAGTGGTTCCCAACCCAGCTGCATGTTAGAATCATGTGGGAGGTTAAAAATTCCTATGCCTGGGCCCCACTCATGTCAACAAAATGGAATAGGAATAGGGAAATAGGGATGAATTTACTGGGCATTTTAATTGTTCTAACAGCTTCCCATGTGATTCAAATGTGCAGCCAGGGCTGAGAACCACTCACAAGGAGGACAGCATTGAGAACAGCTCTCAGGAAGCTTCTAGGTTCAGCAGGGAAGAATGTGGTAATAAATTGGTGATGCCTGGCATTGGTGGAGGAAAGAAATGAGGGTTGCTGCCTACAGGGATACACTAAAATGTTTTTATCAGGCCCTGGCAATGTGGAAACAGTCATACTCTGGAAACAGACAGGTCTTGAATTCAGTCCTGGTTCTGCCACTTGGGACTATATTACTTGTGTGACTTTAGTTGAGTTACTGACCCTCTTGACATCTTCATTAGATACCCATTTTGCAAAGTTGTGAGGATTAAGTGAGGAAGCACATTTCAAGAACTGGGCACACAGCAGATGCTTAGTAAAGGAAAATTATTGTTATTATAACTAGACCCCTCACATTTTCATTTTTGGCCATTTTCTGAGTTGTGTTTTGTTGTCCTGACAAAGGATAAGAGAAGCTTCATGAAATAGGAGTAGCAGTATTTAAAACACAAAATGATAACACAAAAATGAACAGTATGGCCAACACAATTTTGCATACATTCAACAAATTACTGCCTGTAAGCCAAATCCAGCCACACCCATTCATTGATGTTATTGCCTATCACTAATTCCTATAACTGTTTTCCCACAACAGAAACCATGTGGCCCATTAAGCTGAGAATATTTACTATCTAATCTTTTATAGAAAAAGTTGGCCAATACTTGATTCTAGTTTATCAATTCTCAGCATGGTCCATGAACCCCAAGACCCTTTCAGGAGATCTGTGAGGTCAAAGCTGTTTTCATAATAATGCTAAGACATTGTTTGCCATTTTGACTGTATTGTCATTTGCATTTATAGAACACAGCAATGGTGGGTAAAACTGCTAGTGATTAAGCACAAGTTAAGACAGTGGCACAGGCTGTGTATGGTGGCCCATGCCTGTAATCCCAGCATTTTGGGAGGCCAAGGTGTGGGGAGGGGGAGTGGAGAGACCAGCCAAGCTGCTGGCATGTTCCTATAGTCCCAGCTACTTGGGAGGCTGAAGTGGAAGGATCACCTTATCCTAGGAGGTCGAAGTTGTGGTGAGCTGTGATCATGCCTCTGCACTCCAGCCTGAACAAAGAGCGAGACCCCAACTCAAAAAAAAAAAAAAAAAAAAAAAAGACAGTGGCCCCAAACAGTACTCATGTTGGTAATTCTTCTCCATCACACATTTGCAAGACATGAAAAAAGCCAATTTCACCTAGCTCAGATTTTCTCAGCCTTGACACTATTGACGTTTTGGACAGTTACTCTTTGGTTGTTGGAGGCTGCCCTGTGCATTGTGGGGCATTTGGCCTCAACTCACTAGATACTGCCAGCCTCTCTCCCATTCCCCCAGTTGTAACAAAAATGTCCCTGAACATTCTCCAAATGTCTTCTGGGGGGCAAAATTACTCCTTTCCCTTTATCACACTTACCCCTCATTCCAGGAACCACTAACTTAACTTCATCAAGTTAAGATGAAGCAGTCAAAATTATTAATCTTATTAAATCTCAACCCTAAGTATACATCCCGTTACCATTCTTTTTTTTTTTTTTTTTTTTTTTGAGTTGGAGTCTCACTCTGTCACACAGACTGGAGTGCAGTGGCCGCTCCCGGCCACCGCAGCCTCAACCTGCTGGGCTCCAGCGATCCTTCCACCTCAGCCTTCCAACTAGCTGGAATTACAGGCGCGCACTACCACGCCCAGCTAATTTTTTGATTTATTGTAGAGATGAGGTCTTGCCAAGTTGCCCAGGCGGGTCTCAAACCCGCGGGCTCAGGCAATCCACTCACCTCAGCCTCCCAAAGGCAGGATTACAGGCTGAGCCACCGAGCCTGGCTCCATCACTATTCTGTCAGGCTAAATGGGACATATGCATTGACTCAGCCCTTCCTCTACTGATCAAAGTAAAGTGATTATGTTAAGAAGAAACACTTGCCTGCCAGCCAAACAAATCACTTTTTTCATGAAACAGTTTTTACTTGAAATCATGACTAACAACCTGTGATTACTTGTTTTTGGCTATTTAGAAGACATAAGCTGAAAAATGAGTTAAGTGAATCGCTTCAAGAAAACTGCTGATATTAATATTTGTTGCTAATGATCAAATTTGGGATTGCAAGGGAAAATTAGAATTTTGGAAAAATCTGTATCTGTCACTCTAAACTTGAAAGTTTTCCAATACTAAAAGATTTTTCTGCTGAGACCAGTGGTGATAATAATAAATACAGTGCTTTTGAGATTATATAATGAAATGTATCAACCTTTGGAAGATATGCCTAACTCAGTGAATCAGTATATTGTCAAATGACCAATACTTAATATTACAAAATCATACATGGGTAAAAGATCTATTCAAAGTGCAAGACAGGCCTGTTATGGTGGCTCATGCATGTAGTCTCAGTACTTTGGGAGGCTGAGGCAGGAGGACTCCTTGAGTTGAGGAGTTTGAGATCAGCCTGGGCAAATAGCAATACCTCATCTTTACAAAAATAAAAAAATTAGCCGGGCATAGTGTCACATGCCTGTAGTCCCAGAAACCCAGGAGGCTAAGGTGGAAGGGTTGCCTGAGTCCAGGAAGTTGAGGCTGTGGTGAGTTGTGATTGTGCCACTGCACTCCAGCCTAAAGTTCAAGACAGACCAG